>NW_015090786.1:8117165-8297863 GCF_001431845.1 Calidris pugnax | reverse complement strand
CCCCCTTTGCCGACCAGCCCCCCGGTACCCTGCCCGGCCACCCCGCACCCGTCCCGCCCACGCCTGCACCTTGCGTGATGGCTGCCAGCGCCGCTGGGCCAGGCACGGAGCCGTGCAGAGCTGTCCTCAGTGTCCCCGTCAGCGGGTCCTCCAGCCCCGGAGGATTCAGGCCACTGGGGTTTTACACTCCTCGCTGTCGTTTGCCTTCCTCTTGGATGCTGACTGCGTGAGTGCAGTGGAAAAAACACTTTCTCTCCGGGATGGGAGGCTCCTCACATTTAAAATTAACGTGATTTTGAAAATTCGTGGAAATGAGGGTTGGATAGCACTTGCTGTAAATCAGTATCTTTGCATCCAGTCTGATGGAGCCAAACCTCTCTCTGCTGCGTGCTGGAGATGCAGTGCAGTGTGACAAGAATAAACACAGCTCAAGTAAGCTTGAAACATAAATAAAGTTACCAAACAAAAAAACCAGGAGTTTTGGAATCTTTGTTGTCGTTCTTCCACAATTGGGAATGTTTTGCACGAGCGATCAGGCCCTGTGTGAGGGTGTGACAGCTGGGAGGCTGAACTGGTATCAAAACATCTAAATGGGCAAATTGGGGAGGAAGTGTTCCCCATCTGAAACATTTTCAGTGTGAGACCGATGTCCTCAGCAGGGTTCCTGCGACGTAAGGGTGAGATCTGCTCCCAGCGTGCGGTGCCAGCAGGCACTGGAAGTGGGACCCAGGAAGCTGGTGGATTTGGGGCACCAGGAGAGTCAGAGCTCATGGTTCTTGTAGGTCTTGGTGCATCTGGAGCCTGTGGTCACGAATGAGTCGGAATGATGTCTCGTACCCTTCCAGTCAGATAGGTTTCCCTTCCAGTGATAATTGCTGTAAATGATTAACCATCAGGCAGCAATACGGTTAAAATAATAGCACTGGAGTATCGTTAAAGATGTGACCAAAAGCCACAAACCCAAAACCTTCAGATTTAAGGATTTTTAACCTGCAAACATGTTCCACATTAGCACTGCAGTAGGAATGATTGGTGCAGATGATTGTGCAGGGCAGGGACTTCCATGGGGCTGCCCTGAGCACATTACAGTGAGGTACAATCCTTCTGCCTCATGAAATCACTCGTTGATAAATACCTGATATTGCACCGATGCTCTTGGCTGCATGGGAAATCGTACAGAGCTATTGAATATTACATAAAGCCCTAACAGCTTGTGGGACCATCACGTGGTTTTAAAAAAAATGTGGCTTTTTTTTTTTTAACCCAAACATTCCTTGGACTAATCAAAATATTGAGAAGATGAAAACACTGATGTACTTCAGCTGTCATTGCTTGGCCTGGGCTCTCCCCCGCTGCCATGGCCGTGATTCCGGGGGCTGGCGGCTGCGCCTCGGGCGAGCATTCCAGCAGGCAGCCAGCACCAACCCGGGCGGGTAAGGAGGCAGGTTTGGGGAGAGGGGCAGCAAAGAGGCAGGAGAACTGTCTTCCCAGGTTTGCCAAAGCCTGACCCTACCTAGTGGCTGTCAGTGGATCTCGCCTGCTGAAGAGAAGTGGAAACTTGGCACGTGAGTTCCGTATTTCAGAGCTTAATGGTACAAATCGACAGCCAGAGCGAGACTGAGGGCTCGTAATGCAAAACAGTCCAAGTGACAGCCTGGTGAAAAACACACACGCGGATCTGCCGCCGAGCTCTGGGTAATGTAAGTTCTCCCTCGCCTTATGAAAGAGACTGAACCAAGAGACATCTTTAATCCAGATGAGATGGGCCCGTACTGGTGTGTGCTTCCTCGTGGGACGTTAAGTTCTCTGCGTGGAGCTGACAGTGAGGGACGGAGCAACGCCGCTATGAGCAGCGAGCGGGTGGCAGCGAGAAAACGCAGCCTCTTCCCAGTTGATGTCAAAGCAGCACTTGGGTTTGGGGGGGTGAGCAGAGAGGAGGGTGTGCACACGCGTGTGCTGTAGTGCCAGTTTAAATTCACACTCTTAAATCAGCAGATGACCTCGTCAGTGAATCCAGATGGCTGAATCGCAACCTGTAGGGGAGATGGACTTAAAAGCAAGGGGAGAAGCTCTCTTTTCCCAGATGGATGAACACTTGCTCCAGCAGCTCCCATCTAGTCCCTGGAAAACGAAGTCAAGGTTCGCCTGCAGGAGGAGATCCGTTGGCAGCCCGAGGGGGATGCTGCTCCAGCGGTGCGGTTATGGGCACCCAGCAGGGAGGTAAATCGCCAGCTGGGTCTGACAGTGGTGCTGGGGCAAGGGAGGTCTGCTCCTTTGATATTTCCTTCCCTGTGAAGGTTCACAGCTTGCACCTCACCCCTCCACCCCCTGCCTTTACCTTCCATCTCTCTTCCCTCCGGCGATAAATGCAGACTCAACTCCTCTTCACTGCCAGCCCCTCACCAGCGCCGGGGAAACGCGTTGAGCCCAAGCTCTTTGAAACAGGGTTAAATTTACACATTTTAGGCAGCATTTGTGATACAACAAGCACACTATGCGGTCAGGTAGATGTGTGAGGAGTCATTAAGTCGTGGTAGCTCATCATCTGATGTCCTGCCTCTCTTGAGCCCCACAGATCCTATGTTCCTCATTGCACAGCTTTGAAAGGGAGCTGCAGCTGTCCATGCCGCAGCCTCCAGCACGTGGTGAGGACTCTCTCCTGGGGAGGTGTTTCAGGGGTTTGTTGGCTCCAGTCATGGTGCTGTGAGATGAAAGGCCCCATGGTTTTCCTCACACCAGGCTGTCAACAAAAATGAACAATAGTTATTCAGAGCCACTGTGCCACCTTCAATGCTCAAGGCCAAGAAATTGTGTCTGGGGTTGAATTTGCAATGTCCTCCCTGGCATGTCCTGCTGGTGGCCACCATGGCTGCCCACCCCACATGCTGCCCACCACACTGCCTAGGGCCAACTCCACTACACCTACACGTGCTGTTATGAGTCCTGAGAAACAAAATATTGCCTGAGACAACAGCACCTTGCAGAATAGGGGTGATCCTAGTGACTGAAATGAATAGTACATTGATCATACCTGGTCGAGTGTGAAAATCCTCATTTTGGATGACTGCCACTAGGTCACATCCTTCAAGGCCAGTGTGAGAATTGCTGGATGAGGGGGCAAGAAAAAAGTACAGTATGCTATAACATGAACAACATAAGTCAGTTTATATGCTTTATGTCACAAGTGAGGAGGGTGTAGAGGTGGGAGCATCACTGGGTTTTACGTCAGAGCATCATAGTTCACTCAGGTCCCGCACCCCAGTTGTCCCAGTGGTTAAAAGATACTGGTGCTTACCTGCTCGCCCACTTGATCCCTTTATTGTCAATCTTGGTAGTGCTCCAGGACTGCGGAGGCATCCTGTCTGTAAGACAGGTAGCTTTTCAGAGGAGCATAGCTGGTCGAGCCCCATCTGCCCTCCTCAGCTCGCTCCTGCCTGCACCCACTCCCAGTGTGCCGTTGTTTTATCTTTAAGCCTGGGGGTTGCTTTAAAATTATCTGGGATGAAAACCTGGCTCCACTGAAGTCGTTGGCAAAGCTCCCATTGACTTCAGAGGAGCCAGGATTTCACCCTAAGACGCTTTGTAGATTATTGGTGAATGGAAAGCATACGTCTGGCTTCTTGAGGGTTATTATTGTTGGTGGTGACCTCTGCTCTGGCGAGCATTGAGCAAGCCTGGGTTGAGACAGATGGCTAAAGCTCTCCCTGCCTCTTCCCCTGCGTCCTCACAGGGGCTTTGCTTTACAGCTCATCATCTTGGATGCTGCTTATCAAGGAATACCTTCCCGTCGCCTGACAGTGGAATTTAATGCCTGTTTGCCCACATTCCCCTTCCCCCAACACCAGCAGATCAGCAGATAGGAGACAGAATGGCTGATTAGCTTCTAGCTCCAACCTCTCTCTTAGCTATAAGCTGCAAATGCACACACAAGGGTCTTCTCTTAAAAAAAAAAAAAAAAAAAAAAAAAAAAAAAAAAAAAAAAGCTTCTAGCTCCAACCTCTCTCTTAGCTATAAGCTGCAAATGCACACACAAGGGTCTTCTCTTAAAAAAAAAAAAAAAAAAAAAAAAAAAAAAAAAAAAAAAAAGAAAAGAGAACTACCTTCCCCCGTAGGAAACATAAGTCTTTCTGTGATGCATGGGTCCTTTATCCTAATAAATTACATCTTGAATAGTAACCACTGACTTCTTAAAAGATCTGATTAGCTTAGAGTTCTCCATTTTCCTAGTCCAGTGCTTTCCTTCCCATCTACATATTTTGCCACCAGCTGGACCTAATGGCTGGGTCAAGCTTTCTGAATTCTGCAGTGCTTCTGTGACAGACTGGAAATTCAGCAGCCACTTTATTAAAACTTGAAGCCAAAGCAGAAAGGTATAATGAGTAGTCTGAATTATGGAATATGGAAATGGAGAAAACAGTTCAGCCCAGTTTCTCGCCTGGTTTGTTGTTGGTTTTTTTTTAATACCAAATTCTGTTTATTTTACTCTGCCGCATTTTCACTTTTCAATATGCTGCACATTTTTGTACTGATGATGTGCAACTGCACTGTAGCATTTGCCAAGATGCGGCAGTCTGGGACTGTGGGAATCAGCACGCTGGGCAACATTTTTCAAAAGTTGCCCAAAGAGCCTAAATTCTGCTGACTTTCATAAGAGCTTGCCACAAGGCAATTTTTGCTTCTTTAGAGAAACACAGTGAAACCAGCAAACGCCTTTCCTCTGAGCACAGTTTTATCACTGCAGAAGTGCCCGGGTTGGTGTAGCTGAGACAAGTGGTACTCATGGAGTAAAAGCTCAGACACCAGATTGAGTTACCTTGGCTCAGTGAGTCGCAGCACATCAGGTGAGGCGAGCACTTTCTGGGTGGTTTTTCTGGCTGTGGAGCCAGTCCTGTGGCAGAGCTGGCCCCCTGGCCCAAGCAGGGAGGCAGCCCCGCATTTTGGCAGAGTTGAGCCATTAAATTGGCTCATCCATTAAAGTGGTTCAGCCAAGTTTATCGTTATATTTAAATTATTACATATAATAACGCATAATGTGGCAGCTCACCTGTGCGTACCTACGCAGGCTGTCTGTGGGTGCAGGGCAGTGGGTCCTGCAGAGAAGGAGCTTTATATGAACACATCCAGTGGGAGCTAAGAGCAGAGTGAGGAGGCGGCCCTGACGCAGCTGATGGGTGGAAAAAGTTGTAGATCACCATAAGGGGTTCTGTGACTGAGGCTTGAGTTGGCTGATCGCTTCTGACAAGTCTTGTCCTCTGTTCAGCAGCGTAGCAGATGAGCAGCCTTTCTGACAGCTAAAAAAAAAAAAAAAGGTATAAGCAGAGAAATTCGCACCTTGCACACCTATGGTTTTCAACCCTTCACTTCCCCAGGGAAAATATCACATTACTGGCTTGCATTTGCCTTTTTTTCAAGATTGCTTTTGTGACTCTGGAGATCAGGAACTTAATTAAAAAAAAATAAATATAAAAACCCAGAAAGCCAGCTGAGTGGCTGAAGGACAGCTCTGCAGCAGGGAAGGGAAAGGAGGATTTCACAGCAAACACTGTGACAGTGGGTGAAATGAAGAGCTGTCTCCCCCCACCCCAAAAATGATGTAGCTGTCTAAATTGCAGGGAGGCTTTCATTCCCACAGAGTAGGTAAAGAAAATATAGCTCATTTCTCGGTGGCTTCAGATGGTGTCACCTGGCTTCACTTAGGTGATTTAACACAGCTGGAGCACAGCCTGTACACAGTGACTCGGACTCCTGCTAGCGCACTGCTGCACTGGCACAGGTAAGGATCTCCCTGCTACAGTTATGCCTCTTGGAGAGAGGCTTCAGGGGGTTTATTTTACTTAGTTCTTACTAAAACAGTTTCCCTACTTGATAGCCAATGCTCTGGACTTTCTAATATCTTTGTGCAGTGCTTTGTCAAGTCAAAATTATGCCACATCAATGAAACACTCAGTTTTGAAAACTGCATATTCCCATGCCCGTACTCATAGCGCGTTGAATTTACACTGAAGCTTCTCAGCTCAGTTTTGAGCCAGTGCTTTAGGAGCTAAATAGTATTAGTGATAAATACCCTCTTCTTTTCCACAACAGAATCTCCAGCAAATGTTTCCAGATAAATACTCCACACCATGTACCGAAGCAAGTGGAAAAAGGCCACAGTCCTGTCATCACAGAGACAAACGTGGTAGAAACACGGAGAGTGAGGGCAGTTTTTTTTCCCTGCCAGTTACCTCGTTCTCTGAGGCCCATTGGTACCTCAAATCTAAGCCTGATGACAAATGCTGTGTTCCCTGCAGAGCTGTCTGAATGATCTGGATCAGTCTTTTAAAAAATCTATGTTTGCTGAGATGCAGGAAAAAATAGGAAGTAAATCTCTTCTGTAGGGATTGTGACAACGTGCTTAGCGAAGGCATTACCTGTTCCACAGCCACGTGTGGCATGCTGCAAGGAAACACTGGGAACAGGCTCAGAGTTATTACTGCAGGTGAAGAAATCATTTAAACTAGCACATGTCCCTTCTCTTAATGTTATTTCATTAAGTTGCTGAGGTCTCAAATTCATTTGTGCTGGACTAAAGGTGGCCAGTTGGATTAGATGTTCCTTTCACCAGTGTCGGAGTGCAGGCTGGTTTATGTATCCTCCCTTAGGGCAGCTTTTGACATAGTGGTGCCCGTGTTTGCGATACCAGAGCACCTACAATGATAAGCATAATAGCAAACAGTCCCTGGGGAATGTCCCAGCCAGCAGTAGACAGGAATAATTTGAAATGTGCCTTTATAAAGGAGGATCATATTATGTCAAATAAAGTAATGGAGAAAGAAAACAGAGAATCTGGGGCCTCTCATCTAAAGTATTTAATTCTAAGAAAAACATTCTCTGCTACCCAACTTCCAAGCATGCTGTCTGGCAAACAAATGTGCACATCGCTGGTGCTCTCAAGCGCAGTTTGGATAGCAACAGCTTGACCTGCTGCCCACAGTGGGATGGTAAAAGTCTCAGTGGATCTGGATGAGATGGTCAGAGCACAGAGCTAAGCTGGAGAAATGTGCTCAGAGAACTTCTGCAGCAGACCTGTGCCTGGTGCCAGTGAAGATGGCGGAGGGAGCACCCACCAGTGCCTGGGAAGAAGACACAAATGTCTCTCCTTGTCCTGCCAGAGGCAGAAATTTTGAAGAAATTGCTCTGGTCGGCTGGAGACAGAGGGCTGGGCTGGCTGGAGGCTGCCCTTTTCATGGCTACGTTGGGTTTATGACAGTGCTCAGCACTTGAGAGAGAGGGAGGTAGAACACTTGGAATGTGTAACACTCTGGTAACACAGGACCGACTGAGGAAATCACTGAAGATCAAAGTACGTGTTTATTCAAGACAGCTGACCTGTCTGTAGGAGATTTTTGCTCCTCCAGTACCCTGAAGACAACAGCAAGTGTGAAACAAAATGGCATGGAAAAAGCGGTACCTGGAGCTCCACCTTGCTGCTTGAGACAGCTCTTTGCTGCTAATCAACAACTGAGATTTTTCTGCTCTGCTTAAAAGTAACATCCCAGTGCAGTGAGAACAGTCTTCAGGAGGTGGTGCAACCCTACACAAATCCTTGCAGGAGGGTTCAGAAAGATGGGTACAAAAAAGGAGCAAGTGCCACTGAATAACAACACAGCCCCATCTGATCACCCTCAGACTTCATCTTTCCACTGAGCTGGATATAACCATTGTTCATTTTATGCAGTTATATCACATAACAGTTTCTACATTTCCAGTGCATTTTCTTATACACAATGTCATTCTCTTAAAATGTGGATTGTGTGGGTTTATTGTTGTTACTGAAGCTGCTGCTGGTGGTTTTTTTTCTGGATAGTCCACCAGTCTGATCCAATGGCAGGGAATTCTGGCCAGTCTCTTGCAGTCTTAGTTTCAGAGTCGCCCCTTCACAAGGTTAAAAACTCTGAGGTTGTTTCTAGCGCTAGATCCACAAAGCAGGTGGTTGATAAGATTATTGGCTCAAGAAAATAGAAAATTTGTGGCTGGGCCCGCTATAAAAGGAAATTCTTTTCAATGATTTACAAATAAATGAACTTCACTGCAGGCATGATCAGACCCCAGTATATGAAGAGTCTTTTTACTGTATATGGAGACACTAGAGAGATCTTTTTTAAACAAGAAATAACTTGAAATAGAACGAGAAATTGAGAGAAAGAGGGGGAAAAAGGCGAATTAACCCTTTTTTGACTTCTGGCACTTAACCTCAAGTAGCTTTTTAGTACAACCCTGGGGGAGTTTGTCTGTAAAATGCTACAATTTACAAGTGGATTTAACTACAAGATGTTGCTTTTCAACCACAGAGAGACAGGAAAAGATCCAATTGACACCTGCTTCAGACAACAAATGGGACACAAAAGATGAAACTCATTTCAAAGGGTCTATTTGTTTGTCTCTTGTCATGGATTAAACCAGGGGGCCACTAATTCAGGATGGATTCTGCTCCCATTCCAGTCAATGGAAAAAAAGTCTATTTGTGTGAATAATGAAGAACTGGCCCTTGGTGAGGAAACAAGTTGGTTGTCGCTGAAGTTTTACTGACAATTCTGCAGTAAGTGAGGATATAGTTCTTCTGAAATGCTTGATTTGCAAGCCAGATGTTTGAAATATGAATATTCACACTTGCAGAACTTTAAACAGACCGATGAAAGTTTACTGAAAAACAATTGGGAATACAAGAATTTTTTTAAGAATGCAAAGTACCACAGTACTTTTTAAAAATAGGTTTTCATTTATTTGATTCAAGTCTAACTCAATTTAGAAAATTCTTCCTGTCTAAAACAATTTCTGTGTGTGTGTGTAAGAACAGAGAAAAATTGCTGAAATTATGCTTTTCAGAAATTCAAACCAAACGAAAAAAAATTCCTACCTCATTGCCAGTAGTTTCATTAAAGGACATAATGAGATGTTGAAGCCAACACTCCAAATCATCGATATGCTTAAACAACCCCCCTGCATACAAACTGTGACAGGGCTCCCCAAAACATGTGCATGCCTAATAAACTCTTTCTGTTTTCTGTTTTGGGGCCCAGCAGCCGTGCTCCCTGGGTGCGGGTGAGGCCGTGAGCAGCTCGGCTGCAACCCAGCTTTGCCTGCCCAAAGGACAAGGGAAAAAAAAAAGAAAAAAAAAAGCCCGACACGAACATTTTGGCAGCTCTTTGTTTCCAAGAGAACAGAACTTTGTCTACTGCTTGCCGTCCTTTGATTTTTCATGGATGTGGTGGAGGATGGGGTTTCCAAATCCCTTTTCCTGCCAAACAGCAAGCCAGATTTTGTCCTCAGATACCTGCCTCTAATTCCCCGGAGCTGCACTGAGTTTGGTCCACACAAAAGCTTGTGTATTTAATCCCTGGGGCTGGGGTGTGACAGTTAGAGCCTGGACTGATATCCACTCTTCTGCTCTCATGATTAACCTCACAGTCTTTTTTTTTTATTTTCTTCTTAAAGCCTTCAGACTTCAAGCTACAGAGCACATTAAATTAGTGGGATTTTTTTTAAAACTCGCATTTCTAACGCTGACAAATATAAAGGAAATAATGAAGCCAAAGAGGCTCCAAAGCAGAAGACAAACCCCAGTACCCCAGTAGCTGCAGACGTGAACTCCCAGCTCCTTAGCTCGGGGCACTTGCAGCCAGCAGTGCTGGTGAGTCTGCCTTGAAGAGGCCAAAAACCTCCACTGGAGAGTCTTACCCACGCTGGGGTTTGTGGCTGCAGAGAGGCCATACCATGGAGGCCACTATCGCCAGATGAGGCTGCAGAAACCAGGCTGTGTAGACAACCAAGGAGCAGGCAAAGCTCCCAAGGTGCTGCGTGTTACAGAGCACCAGTTCCATCGCACACGAGCACGAAAGGTGATGGTGCACAGAGGACTGCTAACTCTGAATATTCTGCCTTTTGTAACGAGGACCTCTACCAATGTTAAAATTTCATTAACAACTAATTTTGTGCTAGTTAACAAATAATTTAAATGCTAGTTTTTAGCATGCATTTACTGAAATGCTTTAAATCTGATTTCTGCCCTTTTAAGTCCCGATGGTTCCTCGAGGCTAAAGGACACAGGGTTTGTGTATCAGCTTAACTCTTCTAATATGAAACTGGGATACTTAAATGCAGTGGTACAACTGCCCACTCTCTGCAGGTAGAGATGATGCAAACATAAAGTGCATTCCAATCTGCAGGAATAAGCTATACCAGTATAAAGCAATTTTTGCTGTTAATCTTACCTTCATTGGGGCTTTCACTAATTTAACAGACTCAATTAAAAAAAATCATACCCCTAAGTGAAACAGATAGACAAATCTATGTGTAAAACAGGTATAGACATAAAAGGGCTGGAAGGTGTGGTTATTCCTAGCTAATAATACAATTTGAGGTATTAGATTTTAAATAGATCCATTGGATGCGTGTGGAACTAAAAGCTGCTGGTTGTTGGTGCATTAGATGACAGGAAAGTTAGCAGTGGTTAAGCCTGAACCCCTCCAGGAATCCCAAACTTATATTATTGCCTGATAAACTAATTTAAACTGGACAAGATATAGCATCTTGGGGGAAAACGAATGTGTAAATGTTTAAATTGCTCTGTTTTGTCTCCCTCTTGTGATCATCAAGGCTGCAAAATCTTTTCAAATGAGTTAAGTGTGGCAGCTATGACTCTATCTTTTTAAATGAGTTAAGTGTGGTAGCTTTAATTCTGTCTCTAGAAAACACATGGCAATTCTCTTGGAAGCAGTTAGACTACAAACAGTTCTGGTTCATGTAGCACAGTGGTTTTATCTATAATGGCATCTACTTACTATAGACATCAGTACCAAGTAAAATAGTCGATAAGATCATTAAAGAAATAGAGGACTTGCAAGCATAACATGAAAAGGTACTTCTCCAGTCCACTAGCATTCTTTGACTGCTTCAGCAAAATAACAGACAAAGCTTACTTGGCCTCACAGAAAGACTCCTGCTAGAGATTATTAAATGAACCGAACAATCATGGTTGAAAGGGCAAAATTCTACCACTAACTGAAAATTATTTAAATAGTGAAAATAAAATAAAATAAAAATTACACACACATATGTGTGTGCGTAGATATTAATATAATGTAATGTAATATATAATATTAATTAGTCTTCAGTTTGGAGCAAGGCTCTGGATAGCCATACCTATTTACAAATTGGGGAAGAAACTGAGAAATGATGTGCTAACTTGACAGATAACACAAAACTGATAAATCTAAACAAAGCTGAAGGAAAATAGAAACAAACTCCAAACAAATTCCAAATAGACTATGGAACAATGAAGAAATTCAGTGTAGAAAAATGCAGCAGAAATTATGTTGCAAAAATACTCCCATGCATTGCTTGATGCCCAGAGAACCCTAATAACCTGGGTACCAAAGTGAATGATTGACAGTTGCTTGGGGAGAAGTGCTCAGAAGAAAAAGCTGTGAAGGATGGGGAGAAAATAATGCTGAAAATATTCTCTCACTGTCATTTCAGTCAGTGTTTAAGTGATAACTCTATATCAAAACTAGAAACCAGTAGATGAAAAGTTCCATGTGAGAACCAAGGCCAAGGGAACTTTCCCATGTGAGAAGTGACCTAGAAGGACCTATAAGGAAGGAAGGGAGCAGACAGACCAGTGGACAGAATAATGTCTAGTTAAAATAGCAACTAGCTTATACAAAGGGAAACAACCTCTTCCGTGCTACTGGACAGAGAGAATGCAACATCATTAAATGGCGTGACTTCTGAAAGCAAAAAGGAATATGGTTTTTAATAAATAATGTCTAGCACTGTAGAAGTGAGTAGTGGGATTCAGCAGAAAAGCATTGAAATCAGAACAAAGAACTTCTCCACAAATCTAAGCATTTTTATGAGACCAAAATTCCTTCCACAGATAGCATAACAATAGCAAAATCACTGGTCTTCCATCTAGTTTTTCATGTGGACTGCTGCATTTTTTTCAGTAGACATATGGATCTCTGTGCAGTTCCTGAGCTGACTGACCATACATTTCCTTTTCTTAGCTGCTTGTTGCTGCCTCACAGATTCATAAGCTACAGGCTGAAAATCTCTTTTCTAAAGGATTTCAACCCTTGGAGCTCAGGACACAGTCATCTCAAGACCAATTAAAAAAACCAACTAGTGATGGGAATGGAAAGATTGTCCATTGGACTTAATTATCTAGGGCAAGGAGAAAACATCCCTTTCATCCAGGGATTGCATAATTGTCTATTATGGGCTACAGTCTTGGCTTTAAAATGAGTGACAAAACTCATACTGAATTAAACGGAAGAAGGATTTGACCCATGAGGGTTCAGACATTTTGAAGCATCTGACCTGCCACTCACTGACAAAAAGAACCTGGGACAAATAGTTCAGTACTCAGACTATATACTTGCAATGTCTGATAAGCTTCTCTCTCTCAAAAAAACCCCACCCCAAACCACACCAGAAACCTGGGCTGATTCTGCCTGTCTCCACAGTGTATAAATACATTTATGAGAGAAAGGAAGTTTGCCTCTTGCCCATGTGGAAGTCCAGGCCATACAGAGGAAACAAATTTTGTATGTAATTTGGGGGCTTCCTTAGGGTCAGAAATGTGTGTGTGTGTATATATATATATATGTATTATTAAATAAAAGTAGAGTACAGGGAATCCAGAAATAATCAGCACTCAAAAGACTAGTCAAGGCTATCACTACAAATAAAGAAACCAGGCTAAGAAACCAGTTATAGTCTTTGTTAGGCTGGCAAACTGGATTTTAAATTAAGTTTTAGCTGGAATGAGTTTCTAAAGTTATTTTTAGCCTCAACCATGTGAGAAGCACATGGCTCCATAAATACATTCCCCACAAGAATAAGTTAATGAGGGTGGGGTACGTGGAAGGAAACAACCTAAATGATTCATTTAAAGTTAATAATTGAGTTACAAATTTTATAGCTTTGTTTTTGAAACATTTGTCATTAAAGCATGATTCACTTTTGCAGTAACATGCATGCATATACCAACAGCACACGGGACAGTAAACTGATAGATTCAAATGAGCTTCTATTAGCCTATAGCATCCCTGCATCCCCCCGGTGCCAAGTGAGAGGGGAATTGTTCACAAGAGCATTTTGGTGCAGCTGTGGTAGGATCTGTCTCTGAAACACCCCACAAAGGAACCTGCCTCTGGGCTTTGGGAGAGCCAGCCTGTGCAAAACCCTCCACGAATCATTCCGGACAGCTGTGCACAAGAAAAAAAGTAAAGAAAAGAACAGTCATGCAATAATGCTCATACATTTTCACCACATATAAGGGGAGGGACCCACTAAATGCACTGAACATGTTTGGTCTTCTGGTGGAAGAGGGACCTTAGAAAGGGCTTGTGCAGCAGACATTTTGTCTGTTTTTCCAGCAACATCAGCAGATCTTACAAAAAGACAATACTTCTCCTACAGACCTCCTCTCTGCTCCGGGTAGAGATAAAGATGACAAAGGGCTTGTGCAATTAAACAGTATCATTATGTCTCAGTCTGCAAGCATTTTGTTAGGAGATGCTCCTTAGCTTTAGGGAAAAAGAAAAAAAAAAGGAGATAAATGGGGCTACGGGGCTTGTTTATTCTGGTTCACTCCCTGACCCAAGAGGTCACAGTCCAGTCGCTTGGGTGCTACAGCTCCCTAGGTCTGCAGGTTGATGAGCAAATTCAATCCTGGTAGGAGAGCAGACACACAGGACTTTGCTGCTTCTGCAAGACAGAAGCATTTTGGTCATTTTGTTAAGTAAACAAAGGCTCCAAGTTGCTGTTGCAATGGTGAATTTGGCTCCCAGTGGGAATGGGGCACTCTGAGGGATCTCCAGGACCATCCATGGCCAACAGGGCCATGGAGCAAGGACAGATGAACCTCCAATGCTGATAAAGAGCCTGGAGGACTTAGCTGGCCCTTGTAGTTTGGGAGCATTATTATTTATTTTTATTATGCTGGATGGGACGTGTAAAGATTTTTCCCTCATTTTACACAACTGCTTTGTTACATTGGATTTCCTCTAGTAAATGATCCACATAAAGGTTAAAACAAATGCAGTCACTTTGAAATCCAGAAAAGGGACTTCATTAGCTGAAATGGCAATGAACTGTATTTTTTGGCATGCTGGAGTCTGGGTTTCACCTCCCCACTGTATATGTCCATGTGTGTATCTCTGACTATGGACTTGATTTTTTTAAACTCTACAGAGAAGTTTATCTTTGGTTACTTCTACTGCGGACTACTGGCTTTGCCTCTTTTCAACCTACAGATCAAAGCCATTATGTAAAAACAGTGCAATTATGACTAAAATAAACACTTTAAAATCTGTTACTGTGATTTCATCCAGATTTTTTTTCTAGGTTTGCATTAACACTCATGTGACTCAATCGGCATTGGTAGCAATAAAATACACGTGATAATCCCCTGCTGATCCATCATTTGTACCCAGAAGACTTAAGTGGTGCAGCTTGTATTTTATTTCCTATTTCTAGCCTCTGTCAAAAGTACATGCCCTTATGAAATGCACACGTGATACTTAGAAATCAAAAGAACAGCTAATTAATTACATCCCACCTCCTCATATGGAAAAGGGATCTAAACTAGCATCTAAAACACAATGTGTTTGCTTTAAATAGCCAAACGCGGAGGGACCAGAGAGATCTGTGGGGAATTTTTGGCACCATATGAAGATTCTTTCAGCCCTCGAATCCCCCACCCTTGAATTCTGTGGTGGGTTAGTAGGGAAAGGATATAAAATTGTGGAATTTTTTTTAAAGGCTTTTCTCTTTGTTTTCTATTCTCCTTGGCTGCGCTCTTATATTTTAATACCGTATAATAGTAAGGAACAAGGAGGGTCATTCAAAAATATTTTTTAATCTTTATTAAAACCAGAACTGCCTTTTGCTGCTGCCGGACCACATTTACCTACAAAGTTCTAAAATGGCTGAAAGGACTGCAACCATAGCTTCTACTTAGGGGTTTTGAGGGGTGCCCACACAAGTCTGAAAGACTGCTGGCAGCGGAGAATACCAGTCTCTCGCTAAGTTTTTACGTGGTGCTGACCACTTCAGTATCAAGGCATTTCCCAGGGGTCCAAAATTAGATACCAGCATTGCTCTTTTGCTTCTGAACAAAAAAGATGCTTTGCTTAGGCCTTTTTCCACTTAGCCCCCCTTTCATTAAGGCATATTTAACTTCAATTCACCATGATGGGACAGTAGGATGAATGTAAGGGTTTTGGAGAATGAGGAGGGGATTGCTCATGTATTAATAGCTATGAAGTGCCACAACAGCAAGAGACAGAGTGAATGCTTGTCTCGGCTGTGATCCCATTTAGTTCTTTTGCTTTCAAGGGTACATTTACATTTGAGCTTTTTATATGGCCATATATATACTTGCACTTTTGGACTTAATTTTACTGTCTACACCAGAAAAAGGAACTCCAAGGGCCTGAAGGAGGTTTCTGGAAGGAATAAGAAGGGTATAGGGAATATACCTTCTGTTTAGAACAGAAGGTTTAGTAATTCAGCAGTACTAAGGCTGGTTCACCTTATTCCAGTATGGAAAATGAAGTGCCTATATTTGCTTTTCCTTCCTTCTGCATACTGTACAATCCCAACAGCTATTGCCATTTGTACAGATCAGCAATAAAGCCTCAAATCACCGGAATGAATGGATTTCTTCCACCTGCGGGGATTTCTAGTTCTTGCCCAGTTTGTAAAGGATAGCATGGTCCCCCCAGCCTCCATGCAATGGGCAAGACCTCAAACTTCTACCTAAAGGAAGCAAAACTCACTGCTAATACTTACAGAGACTAATCAGATAATCCAAGTGCCTTGCCTAATCACACAGGCACAGCTACTGGGAACTGGGGAACTGAATTGCTGACATGATCTCAAATAGTACATGGAATGTAACACTTCCTAATAGTTAGGAATTAGGAGTCATACTTAAAAACAAGTAAACAAGACTTAAACAAACATAAGTGTTAGAAACAGGTGATTTTAAAAGGAGAATTTACGTTTGTTTACACACAAAAAGAAGAGCAATGTAAGAAGAATGGCAATTTGGCTTGTATAATGCATGAACACATCTTCTCTATTATTACCTTTGATCTTGGAAATAAAAAAGTCTCAGAAGATTAGAGAAAACAATCATTATAAAGAGTAAAATGCCATGTTAAAAATCACATGAATCATCCTCACTAGAGCGTGCACACCCTACCTCACACTCTTCCATGTAGTTACAACGGAATATTTTTTTTTTCTCAGAAAGAATGGGGGAAATACAACTTCAGTAAATCCTGTGTAAGCCACCAAAATAAATGGACTAACAGCATCTCATCCTGAATTATCTTGGTAAAAGCATCCAGCAGAAATTACAACAACATCACAGATATGCAGACCAAATATCTTAGACCAGTCAAAGTATCTATTATTGCTTGTTTTTATCTTTCTCTAAAGGGAAGCTATGTTTGACCTCTAAGGAAGGTCAACAACTTAATTATTGTACTCAAGACAAAGCTACTCTGTGCACAGGAAATGAAAGCTAAAGAGAAGCACTTTGAAAAGAAAGACGTTTCACTCTCTTAAATAAATGAGACCTGCAAAATTCAGTATTGTTTTCATCCCGATCAAGTCTTCTGGCTGGATGCTAAGCGATGTTCATCAGGTAAAGACAGGAAGCCCAGGAGCCTTCCTGCCTTTGCAACACAAGAGTTGTAGCAGGGCAAAGCAGATCGGGAGACAGTAAAAGAAAAAAAGTCTCTACAGGGAGGGCTTTCACAGCCATACTTTGTTAGAAAGCCAAATCCATTTGCTTGAGAAAACCAGCACCTTGAGACATTTTTATTAAAAAAACCCAATTGCTTCGTATGCTAGGACACTGGTAAGAAGAGGATGCCTCAGATCTTCTAGAAAGTTGCAATTTGAAGAGCAAGTAAGAGACAAGTGCAGCTAGGCTCTATGGCATGCCACCTTCTGAGACAACAGCTAACATTACAGTTTGTCTAAAATGTCCAAATCAGAACAAAGAAAAAAGCTTCTTTGCCAGCTTGTACCCCAGGTTTTACTTTACTGCCATACATAGGATCTATGAGAGGTTTAATTTCAGTAAAAATGCTGTTATTTGGGTTTGAGCTAACTGGTGCTAATCAGCAGGAAGGACACTTCTGTTGCTCACATTAAACAAGGAAGGCTACAGCAGGAATGTGAAGCATTGCAGTTATAGAGGGAATCCAGCTTCACCAAAAAGTGCAGAAAAGGGATGCTATTCACCAGTGTTGGAAAGGCATGAAACTTTAACTGGGGTGGTCTGGCAAAGGGTGTAAATTACCAGCCACAGGCCTTTTCCAGAGAGGAAAAAAAGCCACTTCCAGTGAATATGCAAAGGCTGCAGCCCTGTTCTGAGGGGTGTGTGTGAACACTTTACCATCAATCAGATGAATGGCCAGATGACATGAGCTTGGAGTGTTCCCAGTCAGATGAACACTGGCAAGTGTGTATGTGTGTGCTACCTCTTTCTAGAGCTTAACAATACATTTTTCCAGTATTTGTACCAAAGTTTGTGCCCATAGGTCACACGTTAGCACCCCTATAGAAATGGCCTGACTGTTTCCAGTGCAGGGTGTTGCAGCTTCTCCTACATTTAACAAGAACTGTCAGCAAAGGGCTCTGTAAGAGCCAGGCTGCTTTTGCTGAGATCTCTGCTTATGGACTGAAAACCAAACTTCCTGCTATCCATCATCATAGAGTAGCCAAGAAGCTCTGCTCACCATCACCGCTAGTCCTCTCTTTCCCCACTCCATCCTACTCACACTTTGCAATACCTCCCTGGTGTTATACGGAGGAGGGTGGGAAGCCCAAGACCCATTTTTGGCAGCTTACCTGCTCAATGATGACTCAATGGGATGATGTTTTCCAAGAGCACTGCAGTGATTTACAGTTCGTGTTACGTTTTCAGAAGTCAGACAGAGCTCAGGAGCCTGTATTAAAAATAATGCAAATGGCAAATCAATAATGTAGGGGACCTGTGGAAAAATCAATAGCAATCACACAATGAGAAGCTAATTTAATCCCTACCCACAAGGAAAATTACTTTGGTTTGCACAGGTAACCTTAATCCTGGCATTTCTTACCATCTGAATATCTGACAAATTCTTTCTTACGTAAAATGAAAAACAATCTGAAATGCTAAATCTTGATCTATTCATTAGCTCCAAGAACGCAGAGTGATCTTTCCAATCCAACATCACCATCTATCCAACAGATCTTTAGTGATATTTTGAGCTCTCTGATTTCCACAGGGCCTTGTGTTTTCACTTACAATTGGCAGAGCTGCCCTAAAACTAGACTCCTCTTCAGGTAATTGGTGTGATAACTGGAAATGTTCATAATTGCAGATATTCATAGCAGATGATAAGGCACTTCAGAAGGAGAAGAATCAACTAAGTTTCAAGTTCCTAATCAGGGAAAAATTGTCCCAACCATGCAGGCTTTCACCAAAGTCTGCACAGTGGCTGAGAACTGAATGGTGTGGCTAACAAGAATGACCGATTACGTAGATTTAACACAAATACATTTTAGAATGGTTGAGCTTGCGTTTAATCTGTCTGCATACATGTATTAAACAAAGCTCACAGCCTGTATCTGGGCCAAGGCTTTCACAGTCACTGCTTCCAGGACGCAGACTGTCATCTGTAGTCTTTGTTCTCAAATGTATGACCTTGCATTTTTCTGTTTTTAAACACATGTTCAGAGGAGTCTGCTTTACCAAGTGTTGCAGTTTGCCTTGCAGACTTGACCCGTCTTGTTTATTTACCACTATGGCATATCTGCAACTTTTCCAGCAGCTAATTCATTTATTTTTTCTTCCCAATCCTTGATAACAATAATGAATAGCCTGGGGGCAAGAACAAATCATTGCAGAACCTCAATAAAAATACCCTTCTGATACCCTTCAGTCCTGATCTATCAGTTTACTCATTTAATATTGCTACATTTTCGGTAGTAATGTTTTAATATTACAATGTACAGTCATTTTTCTTACCAAAACTATACTGAGTGGTGTCATTTATGTCACCGTCTCTTTAAGTAGATGTTGACTATTTTGCACATCTGATTTTCTTGCAGTTGTCTCAGAACTGACATCAGGTTAACTGGCCTATATTTACTTGGGGAGGCTGGGAGAAGGGGATCACCTCCTTCACACTTCTAAAATAATGAAACATTTGTTCACTTCTAGCTCTCTGGAATTCCCCTAGAGCCTTATGAAGTAAGGGGGTCCACAAGAGATGTTGATATAAAGTACAGACTGCTATAAGCAGGAGAAAAAAATATCGGCCTTGAGGCTTGGAAACAACTTTGTAACTCTTGGTTTCAACCAAATCAGTGTGGAAATAGATAGAATTTGTTTCTGTGGATTTGATTCTGATGTATTCAGCTCCCTTAGAAGTACACTCAGCTTCTGCAATTTACATCCACCTAAAATCTCCAATGTCAAATTACTGAACTGCACTGACTCCAGCAGGAGCGTGACGTGGCATTACCAAGCGCTGCCTAGTTCCCACCTGTTAAATTTCCTGCATTTGCACAGAACTGTGCCCTGGTTTACAAATAACAGCACAACTGGCCTCAGTGCAGGATGTTATTAAACCTCCTGAAGTAGGCAGTTTTACCTGGTTTTGAGTTTTACTAGGAAATCTTTGCTCCAGCTTCAACCATGTTTAAGGGTAACAGGGCATCACCACACCTGTTAAAAATGGAGACAACTATTCATCCTTCGGGACAACATCACTACACGAAGACATCACTAGGAGACTGTCTTTGAGAGCAGACATCTTTTAGTAATTTTTTTCTCAACCTAATTTAAAAGGCTTTTCCCTACCACAGTAAACGAATTATCTCCTCCTTCACACACCCGTATTTTAAGGCTGTGCACGCACATGGCCATTTTAATGAGACAGCAGAGTTGCACTGAAGTCACAGAGCGCTCTCTGAAGGCCTGACAGATAAACAGATGGCAAAGAAATGGAATTCGTGGACACCAAGGAGCAGCAGTCAGTAGATACAGCTCTGAGGAACAGCATGAAGTATGCCCTGACGTACACACAGCTAGGTCCAGTTGACATTTCTCCTATATGCACTGCAGAAGAATTTATTCTACTGAAAATTCTGCCTGTCTTTGACACTAAACCTACCTGGAGTCAGATCCTTAACTCTGGAGGAGAAAGGATACTTAAATATTGATATTGAATTAGGAGAAATTCAGCTAATGAGACCTCTTTGGTTAATGATCTGTCTTTAAGAGACTCCCCATAGATTTCCAGAAAACATATAGTAGATTCAGCTGTTTTCCCTCATTCTTGGGGTGGGGGATCGGGGGAGGAGGGGAAAGATACAACTAGAGTTAGAGATTCCTCTTGTCTTTTTTGTTAGGATACATCATATCTGTTTGCTTAGGACATTATTTTCCTTTCATCAAGAAGTATGGTTTTCACAGACACACTGTTTACATGGGCACAGGGTCAATCTTTCCATTTTCTTCCACCCCCTACTCACAACAGAAAGAAAAGAAAATTGCATAATAACAGAATAGCTTTCACCACTACTTTTAGGGCTGATCCAATATCAGCATTTCTCTTTCAAGAATAACTCCCACTCTCAACACCACAGAGGTAGAACTGGTCTTTATTCTTCATTAAACATCCAGAGGGCCAGATACCCTGCTGGAGTACATTAGGGTAGTGGCCACTGAGCTCAGATAGAAAGAAACCATTCTGCACCATGGTTTCTTTCGGTTCTTGTGGAGTCTTAAGGTTGGTTTCCCCAGATGAAGCTTCAAATGCACCTGCAGAGAGAGGTTCCTAAGTTTGAGAGGCAGTCCTGGCTCCATATCCTTCATTTTCACACCTACTACTTTAAGCATTTATTCAGAAGGTCAAAATCTTAAATTACTTGATGCCTTTCTGTAAATCAAGAGCACTCCTGTTCGGTGACTATTCCATGGCAATACAAAATTGAACAAAAGATTTGTTCAGCAAGAGTATGTCAGGAGTCCCAGTGGTTTAAGGAGGGATGCAGAGCTCCAGCTGTAGACTTTGTGCCTTAAGGTTTGCTATATTTATGCCCTGTGAAGTTCCTTCTACTCCTTATATGATGTTTCAGGACATGTCCTATATCCACTTAAGCTTTTTCATTGATGTTTTCGTGATGTTTTTCATTCTTCTTCCTCAAATTTGTAATGGAAAGACTGTGCTGAACAAAGACACAATAGTTCAACCAGATATTTCTGCAAAGACAACACAAATTTGGGAGCACTAGCTGTGACACACAGTGAGTATGATCCACCAGTGGCCAGTGGCTGGCAGGGACAGCCAGCCTCTCTTTCCAAAATGACAGCGGTGGAGTCCCAACTGCGCTTTCCCTCAGGTGTGTTATTCAGATCAGGAGGAGGAACCACCTGTAATAACTGCCTGGTTCAGCCAGTTTTACTGTAGTCACATCCCACATCTTCTCTGACCTAACTGGGTGCAAGCTGTCAGCAAAAATATATTGGGTCCCTCTTGTGGCATTAATTCTGCAAGCCTTACAGCTAGTATTTCCAAAAAAATGGAAACCTGTTAAAAAGAACACCTATTTTGTCTCCATCAATAACCAAGAGTGGAATTCAATGTTATCCTGATGCATTCGTTGCCAGAAGAGTCTCCTCCTGAAGTATAAAAAGCGACTGAAAATCAATGTGGTTTATTGATACAGCACTGATACTAGAGAACTTCAAAAGCCTTTGTTGTGCTGCTTCTTCTGTGGAGAAGGTGGCTAACTGTCTGCACACACACAGGCAAATGCATCAATTTCTGTCCATAGCTGTGTCTTGGGCTGCAGCAAACAAGCACTGCAATTTATACCAGACACTGGAGAATATGAATATTTTCTTTACTACTCAGCTCCAGGAAAGGATAATTACTATAAGCAAAACCAGATGAAAATCTGAGAATATTTTATGATCCACTTTCATTAAAAAAAATCTCTATTAGCCTTAGAACAATGGGGCCAAATTCACACTTGGGGTAACATCACTGACATCAGTAGAATAGTACAATTAATTTGGCCCATGGGATCTACTTGAAAATATAACATACTGTCACAAGGATGACAGCCAAATTCTGTGTAGAAAATCTCTCTATACCGACTAATTTGGCTTTAAAAAGACAGCACAGCTGTACAAGCAGTAATCCAATGGACTGGATCTTCAAGTGCAACATCTGTACAATAAAGCTCAGTAATAACTACCTGAGAATCTGGCAAAATGCCTTTTCCAGACCAAATGGGAAATCACAGCATAAATATTATTCAACATCAGAAACAATGCTTATGTGCCGTTCAGAAAAACAAAGAGAAAGATACGGGGAGATAGAATTTAAGAGCAACCAGGTAGCCAAAGATCTAAATGAAACACTGCTATCCGTTGTTAATCCTTTCTTATCCTGTCTCCTCTCTCTCCCACCAAGCAGTCTCCTGAACCATATTAAGCTGCAGGGAGAATCAACAAGAAAAGCAGAAGGCTCTTTGGCTGTTTCTGTCGTCATTTATTTATTTTCAAACAGAAAATTCTTGTCCATTTCAGTGATGACGTTTTAATGAATCCATCAATCACTGCAAACTCCAAACTAGAATCCTACATAAAAGAGACCTATTTGTAATACGTGACCTAAGCCCATACCTAACAAAATTAGTTCTCAGGGAGACAATGCAGGTCTTTCATTGCTGTCTCCATGGAATCGTAGATGATTAAGCTGGACAGGGTCTTGTGGGTCCTCAAATCCAATCCCCTACACCTAGCATCACTTTATCCCTGCGTTCTTCCCTTGACTGCGTTATCTAATCCTTTGCTGACTGATTGCGTCCCACCTTACAACTTCTTTTCCACGGGCAAGTTTTCATTGTGTGTTGCCTAAGCAAGCTTTTGATCACTCATATAGATCTTCAGTTCCCCTGTATCAATGATTTTTAGGGGGTTTGGATCCATGCTGTTTCCTTAACTATTTTAAGTCTTTCCAACATTGCCTTTTACTTTTCTTGATTCCTCCCTCATTTTCTCTGTACATCTCAGTGCTGCAGGTTCTATTTCAAGGGCAGCCCAGCCAATGCTGCATCACACCTCTGCCACCATGTTGGGGTCCTCCAGGCACATTCATAACCAAATCTTTGAGGTTTTTTGCCACTGACACATGCAGTAAATTCCCAAACTTCACTACATCATGGCTCAATTCTTTGCTTCTGTTTTTACGTCTAACAGACCTACTATGATTTGCTTTCATTCCCTTTGCACCATTTGTCTCAGGTTGACATTTCAGTTTCTCTGCTTCCTCACCACTGCATTGCTTTTCTTTGCCACTTTCCCTGTACCTAGAGGATCTGAGCTTATTTCTTATACTCAGATTGAGAAGATTACTTAACCAGTTGCATCAAGAGCTTTCTCCATACCATCTCATCTTCTCCAGGACTCCCCCCACTGAGATGCAAATCCCTAAAATGATTTCTAAAATCAGATTTGACTTAGAGAAGATCCTGACTCCGCATTCAAAACTTCCAAGCTCTCCACTCTTCCCTGACTGTTAGTTTGGCTGATGGTGATTTAAACTTATGTAGATGACTTAAATGCAATCAGTATGCTACATCCATGGATGATTCCATGGACAAACATCCCTGCTGGCTTCAGAAGTATCAAAGAAAGCAGCTGCTGCTCTCTCGTGGTCATCAGCATCATGCCTGTTGTGAAAGCTACCATCATCTAAGTTTTTCTTCTATTTATGATCTTCTATCTACTGTCTGTCTATAGAGCTGCTTTTATCTATGTCCTTGGTTAAGGTAAAGCAAATCAAGGTAATGAAGATTACTATTGTAATGGCTTAACTCAAACCATGTCTGCAGCCTCACGTGGTGACTCGACGAGAGTCAGGCCGGGAGACTGTTGCAAACAGCTCTTTCTAAAGCAACTGGGAAATCCTGAACTCAATGATTACTCTCCATCCTTTTCCACTTTCTTTTTTACAACTTGGTAAAGTGTTTTCGCTGAATACATCCCCTGTCAGTACTGTCTGGCACGACTACGAAGCCATTTTAAAACTTAGGTGGCCCCTTGATTTTCAAAGAACAGAAAGAGACCAGAACACTTATACTGTATACAATACAGAAATCAAAGCTTAGATGTTATCACACAGCTGACCTCCTTCTGTGCTCACCATGGATGGCATCGCACAGTAACTCTGCAATTATAAAGTGAATGGCAATTTCAATACCTTTTAGAAAAACATTTTCTTCTTATATAGGGACAAGCACAGAACGCTTTGCTGTTAGTGTGATTTTATTCTTTTGAGGTCCATTGTCCCTTACTATATTTGCTACAAAGGTATTTCTTTACCCGTCTGTTAAAACCCAGCATGAAAATCAGACAGGGCTCTTGTGCCCATTTCTCCCTGCTTTATACTTGAAAGCTGGCTTTACTCACAATTGCCAATTTTAGTCCTGGAAGGCCAGTATCGCAAGTGGCCAAATGGAGACCACCCTCAGAGAAGAATCTGCTTTAGCTGTTTGTCTCTCAGTGATCAAACACGCCCAAATTTCCTTCACAGAGCTAGGTCTGAGGAAATACATAACTTTTTATTACCTTATCATTTTCCATTTGGACTGGAAGAGTTCTGTGGAAAAATTACTGGAGCAGCTGTATCTTAAAGCATTGTTTAGAATTGTTCTTGACCTGTTTCCACAGTATCATTTGCCCTCAACAGAAAACAATCATTGTTTCCATCAGTTTTCCTTATTTTCTTTTCCACTGGTTCACATCTAACATTCCTAGTTATGGAAGAACAAAGCTTCTCTCTGCTTTTTGGCTCAACATTACTCCTCTTTTGTTCCAAACAATCAAAGGACCTATCTGCTGTCATAGACACCCATGTCATACTGGTGTGGTGGGATCTTCTCTTCTCTTCTCTTCTGCTTGTCTGAAAATCAGTCTGTCTCTTCTTTCCCCCTCATTCTCCCCTGTGGAGTCTCAATCCTGGCTGTCTCCACTGTCTTGTCATTTTGTCTTTGGGGGGTAGTTTCCCTTCCTTTCTTCTTTGCCTCCGAATTGTTTTCCTTTTCCAGTTGAACAAATTTGTCGTTCAGCTTCATCTCTACTGTGCTAGCTAATTTCATCCTCTGTCTTGCACTTGGGTAGGGTTCTCCCATGGATATCCCTTCCCACCTTTCCGTTCTCCAGGCCTTCCTCAGAAGGTGTTGTGCTCCAGTGTTGCTTCTGCTGTCTCCTCAGGATATTCCCCAATCACATTTTTAAATTCCTGTCTGAATTTTGAGTTACCTCCACTTGCCCCTTCAGTGCTTGCATTGTTTCCTCCATGACCATGATCAAATTACGTTTCGTGTTTATGTACCTTCCATCACGTGCCACACCACACTGATTTGCAACTGGGAGCTTCTGCAACCATCCATCATTGTGAACCCTCTGCTCTTTTGTCAATTTCAAACTGTGCTTCAGAAGAGCTTCACAGAGTTAGGTACCAAAATTCCACTGATACTTAGTAGGCGTTAGGTGCATTGGTTTAGAATACATGTTAGAGAAACAGGAGACTATCACAAGCTGTTAAGCAATAAAAATCCCTGCAACATGATCTGTTGTGGTTGGATATTTTATTGAAATCCTGGATAGTCATTTGCAAAAAAGCTGACATGCAGGGTTTGGATTTAATCTTCACATTTCCACTCAAACTGTGGCATTGTTTGAACACAACTGCTTTGGGATCCTGGCAAAAGAGTAAAACTGTCCGAGCTGTTCCACTCTGTTTTGAATTATCTCTCTTTTTATTTATTTATTTTTAGCTTTGAAGTCTGTGTACTTTAAAAATCAATGAACATCATATTAACAAGCAGACAGTAATTACATTTTAACAAACTGAAAAGTCTTGGCTAAAAATCTTTGAAAAGATAAATTCACATTTTAAAAAGCTTCCTAATCCAACTGGCATCGTTGTAGTAAGACACTGACAAAGCTTGCACAGAATGAAAATGTTAAAAGAATCTGTTTTCCAGAATTTTTGTCTATGATTTATAATTAGTCTTCATAATTGTACTCTCATACACTACGTCTGGTAAACAGAGTACTCATGGCTTTTACAGGATTAATGGAGAAGTTCTGAGATGTAGAAATTAAAAGATCACTGAGATAATAAGAACACTTAGCTCTTTTGTAGCTCTTCTCATCAACTTAGTGTTTTACAAATAAATCAGGATCACTACCACAGTTTTACAGAGGAATAAAAATGAGGTGAGGAACAGTAACGCGTCTCATCTGCAATTATTTAGCAGAGCAGAGACAGACCAGAACTGGGTCTCTTGCATCCAGCTTAGACTTCGGGTCCACAGGGTAGAGTGGTTTGCTGAGCAAACCACTGAGAAAATACGGGTATTGGGGTGTGCAGTGGGAGTCAGAGAGTTTGTATCAGGATGTTCTGCCCACTGGGAAATGCCAAAAGTGCAATAGATGGTCCAGGAACTATGAAAAATATCATGCCTTTTCTGACCACTCTGGCTGAGAGTAGCTGCATCCTTGGTGCTGGGGTTTTTTGAAAAGCAGCTCCCACATGAAAGTAGGATCCCCAGGAACGTGCAAAACAGTTTCTGTACAGTGCAGAGAGCCAAGTCATCACGAGGTTTGTGTGGTAACAACAAGGGGAGAGTAGGACACACAGAGGATACTTGTGTCAGAACAAGCTCCAGGAAACACACGGGGGAAGCTATGATTTTGAAATGTCCCCACCGATTTCATCACTTCTGTGCTATTCCAGAACAGCTGCTGGAGAGGTCAACAGATGAGGAACCCGCTTCAAACAAGAGGCTATCTGCAGCACAGCAAAACCCAGCTTGTGCCATGAAATCTTTACCCACTGCAGTGCCATGGACCATATAGGGTGGTACTGGGCCCCAAAAAGCTTAGCTGTCCACTTTATTCTGTGCTCTGAACTGGTAAGACAGACCTGCTGCTTACTGTGCTGGGAGCGGAAATGGAGATGCCAAAGATAATGGCAAGAAACATGACGGTATTTCACACTCATGAGAGATCAGTTCTGTGCTCCAGGAACTGGATGACACATTGGCCCTATACCTTCACAGGATACTAGAGTCAGCTCACGTTCATAGCAAATTCTTTGAGACAATTTCAATGGGGGTGATAGAAAAACAAGTTTCACCCACCACATCTGGCACCATTGCTTCACATTACACATATCAAAATTTCTCTGTTACTGCAAGTACTTGACTTACTTGTGAGAACTGCTTTTCTAGACTTCCTACAGTGTCCTAGTTTCATGGCTACATCTTCTGGTTGAGCTGACTTCCCAGAAACTCATCTGCTGGAGTGATCTACAGGCCATGTCCTTCTGTATCTGCAAAGAAGAGGACAGACCTGTCATGCCTGTCCTGGAGCCACAACAGTTACACCTGGCAGAGCCAGCACAGGCAGTTGTCACCGAATCACAGCCACTCCCAGTAGTGACATCCCAGCAGTGATGCCCAGTGAGGGTACCACAATCATCAGTGATGCCGTGCATAGCTGTCACTAGAATGATCTCTGAACAATTTTCAGTACCAGCACCACTCGCTATAGATGGTGTCTATGACTGCATTTGCATTACTGCAAACCTAGTTAGCCCTGCAGTACAAGCTGTGAACTTGGGTATATTGATAACAATTAACACTTGTGGGCCTTGGCACAGCATCTGGCAGAAGTGACTCTCCAAAAAGGATCTAGGAAATGTAAAGTATCGGGGACATCTTCTCTGGCACCCTATCTACCCTGCCTTCACCTCATAAACAAACTGGAGTAACGCACGGGGCACAGTATCTCTCTTTGCTTGCTTCACAGTCACTATTTTCACATTAAAGACCAAGTTTTTCACCAAGCTGGTTAAAAAGATCTAACAACTCCTGGAACACTTGCACTAAAAAATTTCTTTGTATACTACTGGATCTAGTCTATGTCTACAGACCCACCAATTCTCTCCAGATCCTGTGTCTCTACATTACCCTTTGCATTTGATTAGCATATGATATAAAGATATTTATCACTGCTCACTTATGTCACTTGTCAGTGACATACTACGTATGTGGAAAGAAACACATTCACCTCTTAGGTAACTCTTAGGTAACTGCTGAACAACCAGTCTTATTTGGACCCCAGAATCCTGTTCTGATGGTGCTGAATTATTATGTGGTCACTTAGGTGGTGGTTTTGGGACCATCCTGACAAGTCTAAACTCTGTCTTGCTAATGGATGAAGTGAGATTTTCATTATTCTGTGACTGGTTTGTAGTAAGCACAAATGCTACTGGATGTGTGAGTAAATAAGGGAAACACCTAGATACTTTTTTTGAAGGCACCTGGAGGCTCTAATGTTCAGCAGTCAATATTGGAATGACATCTGCCATTTCTCAGCTGGTGGTGTGGTTTCTTTCAAATTTAGTCCTGATCTGTGTTTTAATTTGAAGAACAATTAAACTTTACGCATAAATAAAATGCAGACCATATATTAGAGAATCTCTATTGGATTTCTAAGAAGGCTAGAAAGTATATAAACACCTTTCCTGTAGATCGCTTTTCTTACATCACTATTTTGTTCCCTGTCTCAGCAGAACAGGGAAATATGTGATGCACCTTCAACCACATTTTGGAAAAAAAAAAAAAGAAAAAAGAAAGAGACAATTGAAATCCTACCTTAAACAAATGCGCTCCCATACCTTGGTCCACTGTGAAGTGCAGAGGCTGTGGAATAGTCCAGGGACACCAGCATTCAGACCCCTCTGAAATAAATGCAGGCAGCTCACCTCACACTGACAGGTTGCTCTCATAGTTGCACTAGTTTTAAACCAACAGTATTGACTTCAAAGCAAGATTTAACCTGATCTACACTTGCATGAGTGATAGATCAACCCCATTCTTGGTTCAACAGCTTGGGCAGTTCAGCTTCAGTTGAGCTTCAAAATTTAGCACCATCAGTAGGAAATTTTATTTGAAAAGGAAAGATTAAAGTCTGCAGGAGCTGATGAGGATACCAGGAAAAGCAGGCAGTGAGGCAATGTCTAAAAAGCCAACTGTTACATGTCAAGTCCTCTGCAGCTGCCAGTGTGCTTTTCCCTAGACCCGGAGGACAGAAACCACGCAGAACAGAGAGAACAATGTAACGAGGCAGGAGAAGTGGGTGGAGGAACCACCTTGACAAGTTAGATAAGCTCAGGAAATGAAGGCTTTCTAAAAGATGAGGTGGGATAAAGGTACAGGAAAGGGCAAACAATTCAGATACTCTGTCAAACAGACAGCTCTTGAGTCTTCCCATAGCATGAGGGTCAATCAAGATCTTACACAAGATAACAAGATGCTAGAATTGCAGCTTGCCACCAAAAAGTTAGTGTATTCATACTTACATTTCCATTGGATTAAAATAAGACAACTTGAGCGATTTTTATTTATTGAAGGCAGTTCTTCTTCAAAACCTTCTAAAACAATTACAGAAAACTGTATCTCCCGAGAAAATGCATGCCTGAAGATGGAGTATATTCTAGGAAATACGTGATCCTTATGCTAGATGTGCTAATTCCCTAATAAGTCCTCCATCAGCTTTTTTCTTAAGCTAGCTGAAATAGAGTCTCCAAGTGCTGATCAACTCTAAATCTATTAAAATTGATGTAAATCTGGAAAAACTCCACTGAAATTGTGCTGAAGGAAAAGCCAATGCCAGACCATAACTATGCCTCATGGGGAAAATCTGAAAGTCTGAAGTTCCTGGGAGTTTTATTATTGCACCAGAGGGGCAGGGATTTCTCCCTAAATGTTCCCCAAGCCCAGGGATAGTCAGCCTGTACTTTCTCTAATGTGTAAGGGATGGAAGAAATCAGAAAAGAGCATATAATAAATCAACTGCCAGTCTCTGAAAAATAGCTGTCCTGTCTCCTTAATATGAGAGAGAGTAATGTTCTGAGGGCAGGAGGAATTCAGCTTCAGACAGAAAACATTCCCCTATAGGGGGACAAAAAGTGATCATTCTGTAGCTTAATCAATCTCAGGCCTCTCTTTGAGGGAAATAGTGTGTTGCCTGCAACAGCACATGTAATAATGTTTGCTGAAATATAAACTAGGGCCGTATACCCCAAGATGGAAGGTCAGAAGTCAACTGAGGATCTGGCCGCAGATGTTCGGCAATCGAGATCAAAACGCAATATATCAAATTCAGTACTTTTCCTCGAGGAACAGGTTGCAGAAATTTCTCAGCCCATCTCCTTCGCAGTAAATGTGCTCACCCTGCACGTAGCAAAGCTGTACACCACAAAGTGCCAGGTTACTCAAAGGCAAAGTTTGCATTTCCTAATTTCTCTGTCCTGTGCTCGAGTATTTTAATATTTATACAGTGAATTTGCTCTTATCCACAAACATAGCTTCCTTGAACCTCTGCAGTGTTTTTCAAGTCCGTCTACTACTGAAGTGAAGAATCATATGACACCACTTAGTCCTCCCCCAGCCCTTGATATACGTTTCCTCGAGCTGACATTTGATATTATGGAATGTGTTGTAATCAATTCTTAAAGTTATAGCACCACTGGATTTTTATTAACTTGCACAACAACAACAACAAAAATCCAACAAAAAATGGGCCCTCATAACCAATCAGCCTTGTTATATCCTGAAAGCTGCTTTAACAAGCAGGGAGTAATATAGTGTAATTGGTACTCCGCAATTTAATTGTTCTGTTCTTAAATCTAATATTGCAGCTGTGGGTTAAGTTTACACCACAGCTTTCAAGAGAACATGAAAGTGTGGTACATCTGTGCAACAGAAAGCTAAACATCTCTCATCTGATGTGTTTACAATGACATTTGATAGCGTGGAATGGTTTGGAGTTCATTCTTAAAGCTGCAGAACCACTTTTCAACGCTGCAAAAAAGGGAAAAAGCCTCCAGTCTCCGTCAAACAACTCAGCCCACATAAGCCTGACAATAATGCTGCTACAGGCATCACAGGGAAACTGCTGGTTGTAACAATTCTTTCAAGTATCTTTGAGCATTTGTCACTCGAGCAGTGGAAAAGGGGACAAGGGCGTCATCCCCCTCAGATGACCTAATCAATTATTTGAAAAACAAACTGTTCAAAAAAGTCTGCAACTAGACAAGTAAAACAACCCCTGACATGCATAAACCAGACAAGAATACTTCAAGAAGTGCTATTAAGTGGATGACTTTAGACATGGCGGAGTTTTCAATTTAACAGGTGGCAGAACTGCTTATGGTATCTTGAACTTCACATTCTGTATAACTAACAGCTTCAGCATTATGTACTTGTTAGTGAATTTATTAAGCCCATAAGTAGTTCAAGAAACTTAGGAATGGGCCTATAAATGTCATCTGCAGTTTGTGAACTGCAAGTATCTGACTGTTTTGATCAAGGTTTTTACGGGAAAGTTAAATGGTTATTAAAATTATTTACTACTGCTACATGAAAAGGGAGCAAGTCTGCTGAAGAACTTACATTGTGATAAGATGTGAAAGGCTGTAGGTCAAATGCGTTAGCAGAAAAGCATTTCTGTTTATGTCTAAGCCCAAATTTTTGTACATTATGAAGCTTATAGTGTACTTAAGTGGCTGACAAAGGATCTGTGGAGACGAGGAGGCATTTTCCCTTTCCCATAATCTGCTGTCAGAAATATATGATCCGACCAGGCTACTTTTCTTGTTCTCAGCATTAAGCGCCTTCTAACATTTTCTGTCCCTGGAGAAATGCACGATAGGGCAACTTAAAGAGGTTACTTTCTGTTCATTCCTCTGTAGCAGTCCATACCAATGCTCTTTAACAGATAAAAGTCAATCTTACTGATGAAGCTGAGCTATGTTACCATACTACAATGGAATACATTCAGTTTTTAAACTTTATTAATTCAGTCATAATTAAGACTATCTGATGCCTCTTCATAAAAAGGGGCCATAACAAAAGCTGTACATTAGCAACTTGATCAATGGATGCATTCATTCTGCACCAAAAATACCGTAAGAAGGACATATCTCCTGGGGAGGCAAATCTGTATCAATATTTCAGTCTCTTGAATACAGAAATTTGATACAACAAAATGCAACACCCGAACTTCCCCTCCTTTCAATTAACTGAGAAACAAAAATTGTCCTTAGAAGGGAAGAAATGCATTCTTATTTTTTAGTTTTCGGGTTTTCCCCCCTTTCATAGCATTATAATGTTCTCTTCATGTGTGGAAAACTTAGTCTTCAAGGTCAAGCCTAGTTTCTTCATACAGTTCAGGATGAGATGACTTGGAATACCGGGAATATTTCAGATGTAGAAAATCACCCAGTTCATCCAGAGCATTCAAAACCTGTAAGACCATTATACTGTGTCAATTTTCTTGGAAAAGAAATAAAATTGAATTAACCTCTACTTCACAGCAGAACAAGAAGATCACAAAAGCATCAATTAAAGAAAGTTCAAAGAGCAAATGGGCAAATTTTGCTTTCACTCTCCTGTAGTGAACGTCAATGCAGTTGTAGATGCATCTACAAGAATGGAATTGACTCCTTCAGTAGGTTATGGTTTATTAGTAAGTACATTAATTGAGCACAGATTAAAAAAAATGATCTTTGTCTAAAAGCACAGGGAGATAATAATCTAGATAAAAAGTTATCTTTGCTTGTGCAAAAGGGATGTGTAAGGCAATATTTCAATATTTCCCTATAGATCCCAAGGACTGGAGTTGCCATTGCATTTTTTTTAGATGGGACTCAGCCCACTGCGCTGACCAGAGTTGTCATACACAATCTGAACAATTGAAGATTTTTGCTGCATTCCATTATCGTCTTGTATTAATATCACAGGCATAACTAATAATGCATTAATATAGTGATGCGATTTACTGAGCTGTGTCCTCAGCTCTTGGTAGATGCAAAAAGTAGCCAGGGAACTCTATACTGTAGAAAAGCAGCTCAGTGTTTTGCAGCATCTGATCCACATTCAAAAGCAGCCAACCTTTTGGCATCAAAGAAGAAAGCAGCAATTTTCATTTTGAGCCTGTTTCTGTTAAGCCACTAAAATGAGCTCAAGAACAGAAAGGAGTAATTTAGTAATGGTTTATGCAGAGAGATAGCTTCAAGGTCATTAAGGAAGTTATTCTTGGGAGCTTGCCCCTTCATGGATCTTTCCTCTTTTTAGTTCCAGGCTGAGATTCAAAACAAATTTTGCCAAAGGGAGAAGTTTTCATTGTGCTTGTTACCTGTTGTTACCCTGGTTTTAGGCGTATTCACAAAGTGTTTGTCCTAAAAACTTTCCATCTGCAAGTAATTAAACTCAGGGCTTTTCCAATCCCTCATATTGTAAGGACATTTAAAGAATGCTGCAAGTACTACAGCAATGATCCCACTTTCAAAGGCAAAGATACAGCATGTTCCAGAATGATGACTGGGGAGCATTTCAGAGCCACACTTGTACAAGGAAGCACCAACATGCAAGCAGCAGAAAGTGAACATGCAACAATGGCCCAAAAATGTAATGGGCCTGACATCTGGGGATAGGGGGAGAAGAAGAAAATCAAAGCAGAAACTTCAAGGGATTAATCTTCAGATCAACTTCATCACCTATTACTAGTTACGTTGGCCAAAATCTATACAAACATCAAGCTGACAATGACCAACACAAGCACGTAGCTATGACCTGTTCTATGCAAAATTCTCTTTATGGTATTATGCCTTGTTAATAACTACTGCACCTTTAACAGCAGCAGGAATTTTAGGCTGCACACATGCAAGACAGATTTTTCAATCTCGTTTGAGAGGGGTCTACACTGGTGCGGGAGCTGGTTAGCCGTGCAGGGCTCCAGCCTCAAGCTCCACACGAATCTCAGGATGCAAATAGAGAGCAGGTGCGTGAAGGAGGGGCATCTTTAACTCAAATGCCCTCCATTTTTTTGCTTTGACCATCATACTTGTGCAAAGAGAAGAAAAAGAAAGCCTGATTTTTTCTTTTAAGCCTCCTTTAAGTCATCTTGTTCTGAGAATGAAGAACGTTTATTAAGCCAGACCAAAAACACCTTTGGCAAGAAAGGGAGATGGAAAATTTCAAAGAGTTTATTTTAAACACATTTCTGACTGCGTTGGAACGGATGTTTACGATGGAAATCTCAACATACTCTTAACAGTATTGCTGATATCATTGAAAGATACAGAACTGAAACAGGCCAGACAGCACCGATTAAACTTCATTAGGTTCAAACAGTTCCAAATACTGTTTGCAATTTTCACCTGTACCCCCAAGGCTGTCCCATATACTTCTGCAATTCAAGAAACACGTGGAAATATGGTATGAAAATAAGGCTAGGGAAAACTTGATTTTCAATTATTTCCATATCATTTCAGGTTTCCTACTCCGATAGTTGTGACCTAACTTTTAACTTCTGTCTTGCTGTGCTCCTCATGTAGATCTTTATTAGTGATGACAGATTTGGTCACTATTAGAAATAGAAGAACATAACAAGTTAACTCTCCCATAACTTATTTTAAAAAAATAAAATATATAAGGCTAAAATGCCTTTAAAGATCAAGTGACGAGGCCAGAAAAACAAATGTAAAAATGAATTATTGAGATTCAAAGTAACTGACACATAGCTTCTCCCAACCTCCTTTGCATCTGAAGTTAATTTCAGCAGGACATCTGCTGTGCTTACCGTGTCTAACATCTCCCGTGTATGTGCAGCTGACACACAAAACCGAGCCCTGGATTCTGTGATTGGAGTAGCTGGAAATCCAACCACAACGACCCCAATATTTTTTTCTAACATGCGTCTTGCAAAAGCCCTAAGGAGAGAAGAAGAAAAAAAACAAAAGTAAATTATCTCCAAATAAACTGACCACAGAGAGAAAACATTCAAGTATAATAAAACAATGGGTAAAACCCTGTCTTCAATTGAAGTGGATGGTAATACTCCCATTGAATTCAATAAGAGCCAGAATTTTACCAGTAGGACTGAGATTCTTTGCTGCTTAACAGCTCATGAAGCCAACTGGGTGTCAAATACTAGACGTGTGATGGCAGAGAGATCACTGTAGAATGGACATGATTTGTTTTTGTCAATGAAAGGCTTTTGAGTGCAAAACAAAATGTGTGGGCATTCACAGTCCCTAAGCATGGAAGAATTTGGGCTTCTGGAGGGTATGAGAGCTGGGTTACTGCACATCAACAGGAATAAAACAAGCAACGTGATGGTTTCTTTGCTCTCACAATTGCTCTGCCAGTTTAGGAACCTTTTGTGTGGTATGTACTAGACACCTGGAGCACACAGCCACCCTAAGCCACTTGCAAACACTCCCTACAGCTCAACACTTATATTATGCTACTACTGACTTCTGGTCTGCGTGTCCAAGTCAGTGCACAAGTTCTGCTTGATAGGTACTGAGTGGTAAAACATGCAAAGACCATTCAAAAATCAGATGGGGAAAAAAGAACATGCATCCAAAACAATTCATGCATCAAAGGCAATGTATGTCTTTTTATGATTACAAATAAAAAGACCCACATCCAAATTCAAAATGCTATCAAAAGTATTATTCCAGAGCAAATTAAAAAAGGATAAGAGAAATCTAAAAAAATCTGAATACTGGAACAGCTCAAAATTAAGTCTAGGGCCAAATTTAAAATAGAATATAACTAAATAATGAATTCGCCTAACAGTGTGTGTTTCTCTTGTGAAGCACCTACCAGACATAATTACATTTTTCACAGCATATAGTGAATAATCTATGAGTCTGAATAGCATTTGTTTTGCCAACAGGTTGTTTTGGGTTTTTTTCAGTACTTACCCTATCTTACCAGGCATATAAAGGAGTAAGGGGACAACAGGAGAATCATCATTGCCATAAATGATGAAGCCCATTTCATGCAGTCTTCGTCTGAAGTATCTTGTGTTTTTCCCCAGCTGGCGCACTCTTTGGAGCCCTGAAATGAGTCAGGAAAACAGTCAGTGCAAAGATAGTAACTGGAGTCTAGTAACAGGTAAGAAACAGGGCTGCGGGTAACAGTTCAAAAAAGTTTGGCTGAAATGTATATGTTGCTATTTGACTCAGAAGAAAAACATGGAATGAGCTAAATGCAACTACATTGATTATTATGGCATTGCAGGACAGATGGTTGATGTTCCTGTCTGTGCCTTCCCACCAGCAGAAACTGCAGGTCTTCTGAGCACAGATAGGTGAACAATTCCCTTTACTGTATTGTGCTGAATAAAGCCTACTGAATGACACACACCTACAGAGAGGTAGTTAAATCTCTCTGTGGGTACAGGACATGTAAATAGAGCACGTTCTTTCTCAAGATAATTCACTATAAAGGGAAATAACCAATGTCTACAGATGTTGATATACATGTCAGCATATGCATGTTTTTTATCATTAACAATATCCCACAGGGGTCCTCTTATATCTTAGCTAGTTCTGTGCATACATGTTTGTAGGGGTTTTTTATTCTGTAACTGTAATAAAGCTTAAAGTAGAAAATACTGCATTTTGAGTCAATTAAAACTGATACTTTCTTTTGCAACTTTTTAGACAGGAAAAGCATGCGATAAAGTTTGTTATTACACAAGTTTGTTACCAGCATTCAGCATAACTCCAGTTACTCTAATATGCATCTACACTAGTAATCCCTTGCTGAGTTCTGCTCCGTTTCTCTGTCCGCTTATCTTGCTGTTATAACCTCAGGATCATCATCTGACAGCAGATTTTAGTCATCCAAAACTTTTAGACACAAGTTTTGTTCTCACATTGTCCCTGGCCTCATTCAGTCATGAATCCACTGATGTGTCCCCCAGCAAAACTGACAGGAGAGTTGAAAACAATTATTTTTAATGAAGAAAAAAGACAAACAACACCAGAGAAAATATGTGCTTGAAAAGTCATCCTAGCCTTTTCTTCTGCAGTGTCACTAAGGAGGTGGTTTCTGACAAGTGCAGTTGCTTCCCCACCCATTGCATACAAAAAGGAAGAGCCACACTCAACATTACTGCAGGTAGGAGATGTAGTATGTCCTTTCCCAATCCACCTGCATTAAATTTCATCAGCAAGCTGATAGATGCACCTCTCTTCCAATGCTACAAGGTGCTGACAGGGATGATGCCACCTACCCTGTACCCACACATTGCTCTTTCCCACTGCCTACTCAGTACCAGTCCCGGGTTCACACAGCCACATGATGAATCAAGCCAGGTCCATCATCTGCCTGACCTCGCCAGAAAGAAAACCGCCAAATCAATGTCAAACAGATCGATTCTCTAAACCTAATTGCTGTGCAGCTGCTGTGCCTGCCCAGCTGAGGTGGTGGGAACATGTGGTAAGACTGGGAGTGAGCAGGACATATCTCAGCTACACTCTTAACTTTCATTTTCCTGCCATTCATCAGCCCATACTTTCAATATCACTTACATTATGTCACCAGACATGAACACTGAAGCCTTCAGTACAACTCATTTCCTCTTTTTCCCTTCGCTTTTAAGGTGCCTCTGCACAGATGTATTACGTTTTCATTCTCCATTTACTTTTTCATTTTATTTTACTTTACTTTTCGTTTGCTTCATTCTTCACCTACTACTTTCTGCTGTCGCCCTTCTCTGACTGGATGCCTGTTTCCTAATCTCCTATCTTCCTCCTTTTAACCACAGCGGCCAGTTAGGCATTTGTAGCTGCTACATACCATCTTCGGCAGATTGTCCTCAAACCACATTCTGCCCCACCTGCTATAGCTTTTCTTCCTATTCCCTCTTGGCTGAAGTGGGGATCACCACGCCTACATAAACCCCTTTTCCATTAATAACTTCTGAGCACACATAGGTTTGAACAAGATCTACTGCTTCATCTGTTCTGTATCTTCCCAAGTCAAGGTTCTGTCAATGCTCTGGCTGGGAAATTTATAGGGAAACTGGGACTTGCTTCACAGTGATCAGTGTTTTGCTGAACAAATTAAAAGATCTCATAAAACCAGTCCATTTGTAACTTTATGCACAAAACTGCCCACGCAGACAACCTGTTAGTTACAGTTTCAGTCATTCAGTTTAAAGCATTCGGTGGAAGAGCTCTGCTGGGTTAGAAAAGGCCACAAATAGTTTAACCATCTCTCTAATGCTGCTAAAACAAAAACAGCTGTGCCAGAGCAAGGAAAACAAATGAAACACAAAAGCATCCTACTACAAAGCTTTCCAGTCACTAATAAAAACAATAGTCTGTGGTATTTCCAAAAATATTTTTGGTGTAGTAGATCTCAAAGAACCAGGAGGAAATATTGAGGAGGAGGAGGAGAAATGGGGGCAAGGGAGATGGCAAGGAATGGGAGTTAGAGAAGAACCGCAGAATAATGTGTCTGAAGTCTAAAGAGAGAAAGTTTTCCCTTGTTAGAATTTGTAAAAATGTTATTATAGCACCTCCTGAATGCCCAGATTACAAGGAGGAGGATGGGGGAGTAACCTGAACTGGGGGCTCAGAACCACTCCTGCTTCTTGCTACCTTAGCAGCCCCTGAGCTAGTTTCAAATGCTCAGTCTACAGCATTTGAAACTACTAGATTTTTCAATTAGAGAAAGTTTTCAGAAATGCAGATGTTCTTGGCGAGTGCAGTTTATGACTTGCTGCCTTCTCCTTTCTATTCAGCTGTTTACCACAAAGCTGGAAACAAAGAGTCAGCCATGCAAAATTCCAGGCCCTTCAGTATTTATCAAACCATATGCGCATGGCCCGGAGTTGATCAGTTTGTCTCTACTTATTTTAGGTACCGGAAATTTAGACTCCAAAGCAAGAGGGGAAATCCAGCAAAGGAAACATTAGAGCTGAAAGAGGAGTTTCAGGCAACCCCCCAAAAGTCAAACACCTCTTCCTTTTCCAGTCTTCTCTTACTAAATCTATATCCTCAACCAGTTTGTGATGGGACAGATCCCCTTTTGAGACCCCCTATGGAACTCATTTCAAGCCAGCCAGTGCTGATGCAAAAGAGACTCTTTAATGTTTTAGCAGCATCCCAGAATAGTCATTTCAATTGCAGGGATGCATTAAAGAGCCAAATAAAAGATCAGAGCACTCACATATATCTGGAGGGAAAAAAAGCACATTGGGAGACGATTGCTACACACACTGTATTTGTGGGTGGGTGGCTGGGAGGAACCTATTTCTTTACCAAGTGTCAACACTTTCCTTTCTCATGTTAAGTTTTGTGGTCAAAGACCACATGCACACATCATATACACTGCCATCTTATATGCTGTCCCGATAAGAGCAGTAAAACCCCTCAAGTTTCTAACTGTATTTCAACGCCCTTTTTTGTTCCTTTATGGGACCCTCCAATGGCTGATAAGGAGGCTGATCCGAGCAAAATATTTATTTTGGTCTCATTGGCCCATTTTTTCCCCCATACTGCAGATTAGATCAGTGCAAGAGTGATGAATTCAGCTTAGAATCAGATCTTAGTCCAAATTCACTGTGGTATGTTTAACCAAAGACACCACATTTATTAAAAACTATTTTCTTTGATTTTTGAGGCTGTGATCTTGCATCCTTTATTATTTATTGAGTGAAAATCTGCAGAATCAGACCCTTGAGCTAAAACAATATAGCTGCTTCTATTTGAGTGTAAGAATTTACCAGTATGGCACTAATTAGAGAATCAGGTCCTTAGTAAATATATTTGTTCAAAAATTCTTAGTTTGCAAAATTGTTGAGGATTTACAGTCTATTCAAACAGCTTATAGCACAGGATGCAGATATCCAGATAATTATATTCCATAAAACATGTGAACCACAACACAGCATATGTTTGGAGAAAACTGCCTGGACAGGGAAAACCGACCCCTAGCTAATTAAAACTAAGCCCACTAATGCTCCAGAGTTTTCAGCTAAGGTTAAGCATGACCTTCTTAAGAGCTCTACATCTTTCTATTAGCTGAATTAAGACAGGACAGAAAGAGAGAAAACTGAATGATAAAGAATCCTTAAATTTCACAAGTTAGCTTCATGCTGCTTGGAACATACAGTGACACACAGCCATCTTACTGGGATTTTGTCAAAATACAGGATCAATTACCTGGATAGCACTACATCTGCATTTACTGCATCTGCAATCGACCTATTGCTGGGAAATTTAGAGTTTACATTTGTTCACTGTGTTAAAAATGTTTGGTTTACTGCAAAATTCTAAGGTGTTGGCAATTCTACGAAAAATGCTGGTTATATTTTTATTTGACACGCATTATTGCATCTTGCCAGTTCTAGCTCATTAATTTCTGAAGGACTTTAGAAGGCTTTAGAGCTCAAAATTAATATGGTTTAGTTTAAGCAAAAATACAAAGAGAATGCAAGAGAGTAATGATAAAAGATACTGGCTTCCTCGTAATTTCTTTGAAGTAACAATCTTTTTAAGAGAGCCACTTGGAGAAACAGACTTGGTAGATGCTTTGTCACAGGGCAGGCTATGGCTTCAGAGCTGCTTCTTGTGAGGAGCTGCTCTAGAGTCTGACAGCAGAAAGGCATCCTGACTCCATGTCCACGTCGGGGGCCTGATCTCAGGCGGGTGTTACCTGGCACAGCTCTGCTCACTGAATACAGCTTTGCTGCTTATGCCAGCTGAGGACCTTATCCTGGCAGCGAAAGAAGTAGTAAAATTATCAGCTCTCTGAAACAAAAGTTTGTTTTCCTCTTCCAGAGATGTCTGCTTTTCACTCCTGCAAGATTTTAATAAGCAGAGAAGCTGGCTACGTTCAGTTCCTGCACAAACATTCTACCTTTGAACTCTTCCTGTAGGTTTCTTCCCTTGGAAATTCTGACTTGGTATATTGAAAACAGGAATAAGTAACCTGTAGCCTTTCATATCAAGATCTCAGGTGTATTTTAATTGAAGGAGAGCTATTTTTCCTGAACCTGCTCCAGGAAAGATAATCCCACGCTGTACTTTTTTTTGGCATGCAGTGGACTCTTCAAGACACAAATTCACCTGCTTTAATCTTCTCCAGCTGTTGTTTCATAGGGTCTTTGTAGATAATTAGTTACACAATCAAACTTTTACATACCGGTGTCAGTGTGTCTCTTCAATCTGTGTTCCTTGGATAGAGAACTCTACTCCCTGCTCTCCTCTACTAACAACTAGATAGTAAAAAGCAAACTTTCATAGGCTGAAAAAAAAATTTGGAAAACAATAGCTCTTCCCCACTAAACTGTTGCAGATGGACAGATTTTCTTTTTTTCCTCTGGTTCCATTATAAGAGTAACACACATGTACCTCCATATGCATTAAATCACAAATAGAATGCTATAAAACCAGGGTGCCTAAAGGAAATATGTTCTTAGATAAAACGCCTTTATAAAAAATAACTTTGCTATGAATTGGGGAGAAGTGAAGACTATCTAATGCCAACTAAAAACCTAGTAATTTCAACTTAATTCAGCTGCTAAATAAGCCCTTAAGGACTTACTTAGTCAGTCCAATTTTAATTGTGAACTGCTGCAAAACACTTTCCAGAGCAGATTAAGGGAAGAAAAAGTGGCAATTTCAGCTGAAGCAGAAAGGAGAGAAATTGTACAAATTCTGTAATTTTTACCTTATTTCTTGAATGAGTCAGCTATGCCTACTCAGCACCATATCTATATTTAGATATATAATATAAGCTTTCAGTGTCCCACACAAAAGCAGGGACAGAGCAGCCAGCCTTGGCTGAGCCTTATTTACTCCCAGCACAGGTGATTAATCACAAAGCATGTCAGTCCCCCCGCTGAAAGGCAGCCAGTGCACAACACGCTCCATCTGTATCACATTAGGTGTTTCTGAAATGCCACTGATCTGAACGCGCTTAGAAAAGGCACTTCTCTCCTTTGTGCTCCTCAGGCTGATAACAGCATGGATTCCTTGGGCAACAGCAAGCAGCATCTGGAATGGCGGAGGCTTCCTCATGCTCTTTCCTGGCAGCAAAGACACCTTTAAATGGTGACCGTGTCATGGAGCTGCGTGTTTCTGTCCCTGGATAAAGAGCAACTTAACTTTCTTTGCTGGGGGACAGGCTACGAGTCACATCCAAGTCTGATCACATCCCTCCTCTGCCTCCAGTCAGTACTTATTTGTGAATACAGAGGACACCTTCTGCATGGGTAGGGTCTGCTGGAAGACTACAGCGGAGGTTTAACTTTGATTATGGAAAGGTGACTTCATACGAGGTAGGATTTGGTCAGCCCTCAGAAGTCTTGGAAATCACTGTGAACACTATTACTCCAAAGCCCCTGCTTGTTCACATCAACTGACCCTCCACGGATACATTTGCCTTCCTTTAGGAGGTGGCCCCCATGGCAGGTGGCTCCACTGAAACAGCCTGTCTCACTCATTTTGAGTAAAGATGGCAGAATTTAGCTCTGTTTCATCATCCACTGCTGGGGAAACGTTTGTGATGTTCAGCTCAGACAACTAATTGTGACAGCATATTATCATAATTAGCATCTTCACTGTCATAGTGACTGGGAGTTCTAGTCATGGAGCCAATGCTGTGCAAACAGGGAATAAATTCGCTTAAGTGTTTTAAACGCACATACATACTTCTTGGGAATATTAACTTACTTAAAAGTAAGCCAGGGTTCAAGCATTCTGCTTGATGAGGGCCTGAGAGAAGCAATCACCGTCTCAGAATGAAGCAGCAAAATGAGAATTTGAGAGGGAAGAGTAAAAAGCCATACTTCATTATGATTCCATAAACTGTTAGGAGCAGGTTCAAGGGTCTGTCACTAAGAAGCTTGCAGTATTAAAGCTTACAGCTACAGTTCCATGATCAGTTCAGTCCAGCACAGATTTATTTTGCTGCAAAAGGAATCGTTCCCCTCAGCTCCAGCTGCTCAAGTCCTGGCACTGGGATTCACGTAGTCACATGGTAGACTGGCTCAGGAAACGGGTCTGGCTGTAGGCTAACCATTTGTGGGAGGGTGGGGGGGTTATTTTTCAGCTAGACCAGTTGTCTGATCCAGTTCATTGCATGGTTGCACGAACACTAATGCTGGTGTAAGGAAAAGCGGCACGAATAAGGGGATAGGTGGGGGCTGGGGGGAGGCAAAAAGGAGGGCAAGATTTCCCTTCCCTCGCACCGGTGGTGGTTTATGCCAGGCTGAAGTGGAGGTAAAACTCAGGTTTTTGAATTTACAGAGGACCCTGACAGGCAAAACTAATGTTTTCAAAAGATTGCTGAGCACAGATAGCAGTGGAAAATATTGGAATTGGAGCATTTTAAGAAGCCGGTCCTCCAGTTATACAAAAATCTAAGGCAGACGGAAATGTTTTAAAAAGGAACCCTTTAAAAACAGATCTTTTTAATGCCAAGCCAAAACAGAAAGCAGCATTCTGCAGCTTCTCGCAATCTGAATGAGCTCAAATGCAAGAACTTAAAGTTTGCTAAAAACAAGAAAGAAAACTAGTCCTTGCGCAAAGATAAACCAATTGGCACAAATAGCAAAGTAAATTAACATTTTAAAGAAACATTTCCTAGCTAAACAACCTAAGGAACTATCTTTTAACATAATTCCTGAGGATAAGGTTTTCAATTTTTTAGCATCTCATAAAAACATATGGAAAAAGCCTATTGCTGTCAGTGAATTATTGCTTGCCTTGCATTAAACAGCAAAAATGATGCCTTTGCAAATGCTGCGATTTGCTTTTTACACCACTATAATCTATTATTAGTCACTAAGAAAATTGCTTTGGAATTTCTAGCACTCTTTATCTGCCTAGTGGTTCTACTTTTGCCTATCAAATTTAAGTGTAAAAATATGCTTTTGGTATTCTCAGGTAGAAAGGGGAAAAAAAGGGTCCGAGGTCACAGCTGGAGGGGCTGTGTTGCATGCAAGTAAGTGTACTTGAAAATTTGTGCAGGGTCCAAACACTCTGAGTCAACTACAGTCTCATCATGGGGATAAAACCACTAAGGCAGCTGCTGAGTTTCCTGAGGTATCTCCAGTGGTGTAATGAGAAGCCACGAGGAGAACACATCAAGAATATCTATATTATGAATTATAAAGAGTAAATGCCATGGGAACTTCTGCTTCCCATATCTTCTAATAAATGAGGAGAGATGTATTTGAGATGAAAAGGACACAAAGGCTTAAGAGGGATAAAATGAGGGGATTTTTTTATAGACTATATGAACTGAACTGTGCAACTTGCTGCTTTATGACATTGCTAAAGGAAATACAGCTGCCAGAAGTTCATACGCTTTTGAACAACTCTATTATAGGAACTATAGAATCTATGACATTATGTTACCAAGAATAAATGTGACTTGTTCTACAAGCCATCAATTTTCAGAGGCTCCTGTAAAACACAGCATTGAAAAAGGCCAGGACTTGTACTCTACTAAAAATATGATTTTACGTGAAAATGGGAATACATTTGCAATTTTTGTTGTCATTTTGACTCTTCTGATACAAGTCTTTCAGGAAAAAAAGGATTTGGTTATAGCAACCCCAGTTTACCCTTCTCTCTAAGGCAGGAACAACTATGCAAATCAGTTTTGAGGGAACTACTATATTCTCCTAATTCAGCATTTCTTGTGCTTCATTTTCTCAAGTCACAGCAGAAAACATGGCAAAACAAGGAAACTGTAACAGCTGGCTGTGGGCCCTGCAGTCTCCTCCCAGTCACATTATCATAACATAAATGTCTCACAACTATTACAAATATTGATATGGGACATACCCATACATTTTTAGATGGTTTCTGTGGGAGATACTGTGTCTTGTCTATATCTTTTTGCTTATGGCAGTGAAAGGCTTTTAAAATGAGAACTTCCCCATCCAAATTGGAGTCCTGCTGTAAAGGAAGGTAAACACATCTTGCTAGCACACTTCCACAGCAGTTTGCTGGCAGACAAGAACAAGCAGTGTCTGAGGTACCAGCACTGGTTTGGAGGGATGTGTTTGCTATAGTTTCTTGCAGACACATTTTTTCCTCTTCCTCTCCTTGCCCGTGTGGTGTGCAGGCCCTTTTTACTCACAACCTCTCCAGCCCATCTTCTCAGCATCTCATTTTCATCCTAGTCTCCATCCTTATCACCCACTTGTTTTCTATTCCCCATTGTGTCTCCTTTGCTTGTCAAAGTCTCCTCTCTTTAATCTTCCTGCTCCCCTCCTGGAGTGCCTGACTGTGCAGGGGGGACGCAGGTGCTCTAGGCCCCGGTCCTCTGACCAGGCCCCAGATGGCGGATGCTCTGTTCAGGCCCCACCTCCCTGAGCTGGAAGATTCTCCTTCATTCAGTGGATCTTGAGATTTGTTACTGTTCATTTCAAATACAGATTTTTTTAGAGACTTGCCACATCACAAGACTCAGATGGTATTTCACAGGCATGGCAAAAATTATAAGCTTGGTTATCACAATCGAAATCTTCATCCCAAAGCCTGGAGAAACTGAAGCTCTTCAAGGAAAAAAAGATTTTTAAAAAATTTTCCCCCCCTTTTTTTTTTTCCCCTTTGATTATCAAAACCCCATATGTATATCTAGCCTTCTTCTGAGGAAGGATTGAACCCTTTTTGTTGATATGAAAAAATTGAAGCCTGAAACCAACACCTGTTGTGGATAATCTCCAGCTAAACAGTTTAGGTTTCATAGAATTATTTTTAAAGTGCTACCCTGTTCCTTCCTTGTAATTAAGGTGTGCCTCCTGCATCCAAACACATTTATTTATATCCTGCAGTCATGTACCCAGTATACTGATGCTGTCCTGGAAGTGCACACCCTGGTTCCTTTCCCAAACAAGCATATTCTTACTAATTGAAAATAAAGGAAGAAAATATAGGAGGATCAATAATTCAGACCCACACTGGGATAAACACAAGCAGTATTCACTGCATTTCTGGCATTTCTGGTCTCTGGCACTACCCACTATATAATTCCACCTATGCTACACTTTTCTGGATCAGCTGCTTAACAAATGAGTGGAAAATAACTAGCAAGAAATTGAAAGAAATGCAAAAGCATGATACCTGGGAAAATACAGAAGACAATGGTGTGAAGTGCTAAAAAAATATAGAATATAGAAAAAAGAATTTTCAGAACAGCAATTTAAATGACCAACTCAGTCTTCCTTCCCCTAGGTCCCCTTAGTTCCTAGTTCCCTTCCCTTAGTCCTTCCGTCCCTACTGAGGAAGTCATGAAGTTCAGATGTAACAACAAGCTGGGTTTACACATTTGCCATCCCATTACTTCATCCTCTTTTCAAGAAGCACCCTCTAGTTAACATGGAACTTTTTAGCAAACTTTAATTTCATTCTTTTCTGAAACATTCCAGTATTTTTTGCAAGGCTCCCTCCCCTACAGAAATGCCCTCTGGAGGCCCAGCTATCAGCGGAGATCTCCTTACAAAGGATTCCCCAAATCACACTGTGGAAAGAGAATGCCGTTTGAAACAAATTGCAAAATAAACTCCTTCTACCGATTCAACAGGCTTCCAGAAAACAAAGAGTCTGTACCACCCTGTGGCAACTCTGGTTCACTTGAAACTTCTCTGCCAGGTGTCTCCACTGCATGGCTCATGCAGGATTCACCATTTTCTATGCAAGCAGACCAAAAGAACTCAGTTAAGGCCACTATTCTCCTTGGAAACAAAAATTTCTAAGAGACAGTGCTTTCTCCCTTCAGTTCCCCCCTCCTTTCTAAGCCACCATCTTCCTCTCTCTGATGCCAAAGCAGCATTGCAGTGTGGTCCAGCATAACATTTTTTCCTGTGTTTTGGGTTGTGGTGGGTTGTTTTTTTTTTTTTTGTAGTCCACAAGACAGCCTAACGAAGGGAGGCCCACATGAAAGAAAAACCAATAGACTAAAATAATGAGTCTGGCTCAGAAGGACAAGAGACATTTTTACACATCATAGCCAGTTTGCTAGCCTTTGTGCAATACTCTAAGTTGTGATATATAATTTATTAATTTGTTTTTCTATTCATTTGCATTTCATATTAAAAGAAAGTTTTTTAAAAAAGTGACAGAACACTAACTTATTTCATAAAAGACTTGCAGAAGACTTAATAAGAACTTATTTTGTGCAGAAATACAAATGTTGTGTCATCAAACAACACTGCTTCTGGAAGAGAAAACGCTGCCCTATAACAGCCAGACATGCACATCTTGAAAGCCTCCGTCTTGAACCAAGTTCTCGTATCAGCCTGCACTGAGCTGCACGCAGGATCACGCTAGCTGAAGATTATTTTTAAGAGGCTTTGAAGGTTTGGAAGTGCTCTGCATGTTTAATATTACTTTACAGGCGGCATCTGTGAGAGCCTCAAGCGTGTAACTCCTGGAAGGCTCAGTGTAAGACCGCCCTCTGATGGCAACCATTCCCACCGCCTGCGCAGCGGGACCGGCTGCGCGCCCAGTCTCCAAGGTAGAAAAACCATGACAGAGCTGAGCTTTATGTTCAACAGGATATAGGCATCAGCACACGCAAACTTGACCTTACAAATTTCAAGTTGGAAACAGTTGTTACGCTCTGACTTTTCTGCCAAGATGACCAAAGCATCATTTCCTCATTGTCTACACATCGCCCTGGAGTTTTGCTGCGCGCTGTTATTGCAGAGTCACTCAGCAGAATTTGGCACTGGGATTGGATTCTCTACCCCTCCTTTTGTACACTGGGGTCTTGTAAATTCTGCCCTCACTGAAGGGCTGTGATAAATGCCTTAATAGCCTCGTGTCTATCATGGTTTGAAACTGCCTCTAGGGCACTGGAATAGAACAGTGCAGAGCAGTATCTTACCTGCTCTCATATTCCCTCTTTCCTCTCCTTCCCACCTTACCCCAGTCATATCCACCAGGAAGGACTCAGACAGAATTGCTCCATTAGTCCTACACAGGTAATAGAAAATAGCACAGCACGGTGCTGCTGGACCAGCATAAAAGACAATGCAATTCAGAGCAGAGTCTGCATCTTCACCTGCATGTCGTAACATGCAATGCCATGCTTCTCAGGCATGTCAAAACAAAAACTATACAAATTCAAAACCCATCCCCTTTTCTCTGAGTTGTGATATAAGTCCTAGAACTCTGAATACTTATCAGTATCACTTTGAAACAAGCAGATAGAAAAATCACAAAGTTGTTTTGTCCCTTGCTGCATAGAAAGCACATTACACAGAGCATTGGACAATAGCTGCATCTGCAACTTCAGGAGAGAAATGTAAATAAATCTAGTTTTTCATAAGAACATCAAGTAGTCAATTCTTTTGGACAAAATGTACTTCAAAACTAGCTTCAGGACACCATAATTAATGCCTGAGTGAGGTAGGAATTACAATAATCACCTTCTCATACTATTATTTATGAACCCCTCCTACAAGGACAATTCATGTACTTCTATTTGTTGCTACAGAGAGCAACAAAGCAAAGAGCAAACAAAGTTGGCAACTATGGAGCAGAGCAGAATTCCGGAATATTTACCCCCCTGCTGCATGTGGATGAGTGTGGAAAAAGAAACTAAGTTGATAGTACTTAGAAGTATGATGATTTGCATATTAATTTTACAGTAAGAATTATTTCCTTTGCATTGCATTACCATACTGCTTTGCTGCTGGATGACATTTTGCGCGTGCCTATATACAGCACATGCTTTAGCAGTAAGTGAAGTAAATGAAGTTACAGAAGATGACTTACCTTGTGTTGTCCCGTCTAGTCCCATGAGACATTTCATTGCCCTGATGATTTGCTCTGCTACGGGTGGACACATAGATGTGGCGTAGACAGCACTGTGAGAATGAGTTCGTAAAAAGTCCACAAGGTCCTTACACAAGCAAAACAAAGCATGAATGAGCTTTGAGCTGGCCAAACAGCAGATCTCCCTCTTAACTACCGCAGGAGTGAGAACATGCAAAAGGAAGAGGATGTTTCACCAGTTATTGGTTTGCTTTCTTGGCTGCTACTGTTAATATATGGCCTGAAGAAACATCAGGCAGGTGCAAATACTTTACCATGTAAGCAGGGCAATTACAGCTAAAACAAAAGTCTGGAATAGAATAATATTTACTTCTGTGCTAAGACATATTATAAAGGAGCCCAAATCATTTAAAGACCAATGAACTGTTGCAGTTAAAATACTGCTCACTTCCTCTCTGGGAATGAAGCAAAGCCAACATGACATCGGTATAGTTCCTCTGCCACAAGACCCAAGCCAGGAAAAGCAACCTTACTGGGATCTATCTTTGGCTATCAGCTTATAAATTTCTTTCAATTGAAATTCTCCATCATTGTGGCAGGGACAATCATGTTAGAGTTGGTACAGTTGCTCTAACATTTCCTTGCATGACTTAGAGCACAATCTGTGCTCCTTGAAAAAGCCTTGACATACTGCAGGTATGTGTAAGGCACCAGTAACTCTCCTGAACCCAGGGACCCTGTAGGAATTGAGCACTTGATTAAGACCATCACTGTTACGGCAGCTTATACCTCCTAGTGCAAAACATCAATTAACTGTTACCACAGCAAAAGCTGAATTCATGTTAGTGAGAAAGGGATGAGGCCTGCTTGAAAAGTGCCTTTGATAAAATATATCACCAGAAAAAAAAACCCAAAGAGAGTACACAAATTAGTGCCAAAAAGGCTGTATGAGTCTATGTGGTAACTCCAATGAAGGATAAACATTTACCTAACCTTATACTGGTTATGCATTGCTATATGGCAATTGTAATCCTAAGGGTTTGATCAAATAGCTGAGCAGGCTTCTGTGCTCTAGCTGATGCAGAATAAACAGTCTCACAGGAAGTTTTTGGCTGCGGAAATGAGTGTTATTGTCCTAAGTGTGTTGATTGAGCAGCTGCCACCAAAGCCTGGAAGCCTGAGGCAAAGCTTAGTGACACACGCAGGCGTGAAAAAGCAACCCACTTTCATTTAAGAAAACTTCCAAGGTTTAGATGATGAATTCCTTTATACAGCTTTTCACATGTCCAGGCTTCTTGTAATTTCTAGGTACTTTGGCCACATTGTCTTTGGTAGAAGTTAAACCTTCAGATACAAATTCAGAAACCAAAGGAAACACAGAAAATTGATCCTTGATGTATTAAGACAGCCTGTTTTGAGATCTTTGGGGCAACTCCAAAAAACCCAGTAAGACATATAGACTTCATATCTTCTTATAGCCCTGTTGTTCTACTCAAGTGCTACTCTTATTAATGTTATCCTGACAACAACCATATGGGCTGTCTAAACAGGCTTCCTACTCATTCAGCAAACTACTTACGAAATACATTCAGCAGGGTATGGAAAGGGTAAATAATCAGCAACCACTTGATATCTCTGTCAAGCAACAAACCCGACGACATTTCACAATGGTGCTGGTTAAGCTTTCTCTTCTACACTTTCAGTTAAAGCAAGCTCAGCTCTACTTTTTGTTGACATCTGTTGTTGGCAAGCTGTTGTTTTGTTAATGTATGCAGAGCAATTGAGGACACGGATTTTACTATTGCAAAAGGCCCTCAGTAACCCTCTTTCTCCATCCTCCTAAAAAATGCAACTATGACAATCCACAACTGTGTAGGAATTTTATTATCAGTGGATGAAACTGTGGCTTTAATCTCTCAATATTGCTCCACACACTGTTTACAAATGTGAAACAAAGTAAGGAGCAATCTGCATGCAAATTCATGTAGTGAAGTATATTTAGCCAACCACAACGGGTCGAAACATTTCCAAGACAAATAACAATCATCAGGGTGGCAGAGAAATACCCAACCCAAGCAAATTACATAATATCAACATGAGAGAGAAATAAGAAAGCCTGACTGTTTGATGTGCATTTGGGATCCAGACAAAATGGTACTAACTTTAGAGCAGCATTCCTGCAAAGCAGTCCATACCAAAAGATAATGAAATATATCATACATAATAAGATAATACTTCCCCCACTTGATATTAAAATTTTTGTGTTTTCCTTTTACCTTTTTGCCAGCTATGTATCCTCCAGCTGCACCAAAGCTCTTTGTGAATGTTCCCATTAATACGTCAACATCATCAGGACTCATGCCGAAGTACTCCACAACTCCTCGGCCCGTTGCACCCACCGCACCGATGCTGTGAGCTTCATCCAAGTAGAGGTAGGCTTTGTATTTCTTCTTCAAGGAGACTATCTCTGGCAAGCGCACGATGGACCCTTCCATGCTGCAGATGGAGAGAATCGTGGATGAAATGTACTCTCATGGATGAACAAAAAATCCTGTACTCTTTCTCTTAAAGATAGTGCCAGAAAATAAAGGCATTAATTGCCTTACTCCATGAAGATCTTCTGGAACCTCAATTTGCATTTACAGTTCCAACAAAAACTGCAACCCTTTCACATCTGTAGGTGACTATAAAACAGTCAAGCAGTTTTAGAATTCAGTCAAAACCAGTCAAAAAGTTTTTGAACGAGTCTTTGCAAAATTTCAACATGCCAAAAAGAAGGAAAAGTATAAAGCGAGGGAGAGATACTCAGCCAAAGCAGCATGTTACAACTCATTACAAAACAAATATCATAATGAATTATAGTGAGCTGCTGTAATTCAGTCTGATCTTTGCTTACTTCATCGTCAGCTACCGTGGCAGTATTTGGGGGTAGCAGCTCCAGAGCAAATTACCCTAGTGCAAAGCAGTTGGGTCTAACATACACAGGAGATGGGCCACCTGAAACGCACACATGGTTCTGTAACTCAGCCCTAGTCTCCAGAGCAGACAGAATCAGGGATTAGAAAAGGGAGCTCAAACCCTCTTTTGCCAATTGTTTCTCCCAATATGCACCTTTTAGTAAATGTAACCCATTTCCTAGTACTCAAAAGGAAAAAAAAGTTTCCATTCTTTTTCTTTTTACTTTCTTACAGCCATGCAGGAAAAGGAAATATTTGGAACTTGCACTAATGGTGTATTGAGATTTGTAGAGATTCTTTTGTATTGTTGGTAATCACATCAGTAAGTTAGAAGGCGCAGAGGAGCTGTACAGCAAAACGAAAGCCCATGAAGACAAATATGAAATACACTCTAATCCCATAAAGATTAAGTATCAATAGTATTGCTGTAAAGATTATTACAACCTGAAAACATTTGTGAGATGACTACAGCTATGCTTGGATATGCTCTGATGCACTCAGTATTCATTTCATAATGAGTTAAACATGTTCTCTTACACTAGCTCCAGTGAGCAGGTCTTTAAATGCTAAATGCTTCCTATGAAAACCAAAGTGAGTGTGCTGTGTGCCAGGAAAACCAGTGCTCTGTGGCTAAGGCCTGCAGCTAAGGTGTATCTGATTGCAAATGCTACAAGAGTTTTAGGTAAGCAGAAACATTGAGTTTGTCCCCAAATAGCACGTACAAAAGAGCAATGCAATCAACGCAACTTCTTGACAATTTCTAGATCCTGTGGATTTCACAGGGGCAGGATGTGCAGGATGTGAAATTTCTGACAATTTTAGTCCCTCTTCATCCTTTGGTCTCCTTAGTGAGCTTGGAAACAGCTTGGTCCCCAGTTTTGAAGAACACCTACCCACAAGCACATCTCCATTAGTTTGAAAGAACAGCACAGGGGAGCACCAAGAGCAAAGGCTGCCTGCTCTGTTCATATGGGAAGGTTCGGAGAGTCTGGCTGTGTGCACCTGGGGCCTATTTTTGGCTGTCAGGTGGCTGCTGGCAAATCTTGCCTTCTGTCTTGCCCAGCAACAGAAGAGACAGCTGTGGGGCTGTACACTGGCACCACGGTCTCTTGCAGCAAAGAAGAGTGGGCTTGTACTGCAAGCTCCTGAAGGCTGGGCTTTCTCACTTTTCCCAAATTGCACTTGGCAGCTGGGGGAGAAGCAACTTGAACCACCACAGTTATTTTCCTAATGAATACAAGGGCAGAGCCCATAGCTCTCACATAGCCCAGAGTCAAAGAATTAGTCAGCTAAAAATTTTAGCGAGCCACTGGGTGTCCTTGGGCATCCGTACGTACTGGGGATGGCAGCTTTCACCTGTGTCTGGTCCATCTGCAGGTTGGCTAGATGGTCAGAGAGCAAGTGTGGTGCCAAGAAGCACCTCTGCAGAGGGAAGGAATGAGACATCCCACCCTCCACCTTCCAGCAATACTTGGGCAGTCCAGCTAGGTAGAGAAGGACAATAACAGTTTTCCCACATTTACATGGACATCATTAGGCTTAGTGGCTCATGGAGATTCAGATGGGAGAGACAGCATTTATCTTCAAAAAGACAAGAATAAAAATGGTACATTAAAAATACAGAAGTTGAACTGCTGCATATTTGTGGAATGAAAGCAAAGTCGTTGCTGGATCCCAATATAGGGCTGGTACATGGCTGTTGCAAAATTTAACTATTAAGAGAATTTAATGAAAACTTCTCTTACTAGTATGAGTAGGAGATTTATCGTCGAACTCCAAGCTCTTTAGCAAAACAAAGCACTTATTTTCAGTTTCAGTGTTGATTTACTGCTCTTGAAAGATGCTTGCTGACATAAATTTACAATAGTTGACAGAGATAATAACATGGCCTTGAAACGTCCATGGAGTAGACAAAGTGCTTCTGGTTTTGTGTACATTTTCTGTGCTGCCATTCAAAGAGGCCTCAGCCTCTTGATGGCAGAGATGAGAACTGCTTTGTTGCCAACTCTGTTCTTGGTCTCTCTTGCGACCCTGGGAGATGGTTTGTGATACGAACACCACTCTGTTTAGAATTGCTCCAAGGTAAAACTCACTTCACATAACTCCTTGGGTAGTCCAAATGGAAAGTTTACTGAATCCTTCAGTAAATATTGATGTCGACTGAGTTTAAACCAGAGAGCCAGAAGTGAACTGTAATCATTCTGTCTCAGTCTGGTTGTGTCACTTTTACAAAGCTATCGATCTGTTTCCAGATCTACTCAAGCACACAGGGCACATCAAAAAGCTGGATACAGACAAACATAAGATGGCTCTGCCCAGGCCAGATGTTCTCATTATGTGGTATCACATCCTGCCTTGTAGCAAAAACTATTAGCTTGGTGGCAGGGATGTAAAGCTTCTAGGTTGCAGCTGACCCCCATCTCCCTTGTTTGGTGGGTGGGCAAAAAAGCTTGCTTCAGTACACACTCAGTTTGAATCTACTTCCAGATGTGAAGAGTTAATCCAAAATTTTGGGATCACTGAATTTTGAAGCTGGATTAAATCCCTATCAAACCACTGAAATCCTTCCTGGTGCAGCTGATGAATTGTGAAGCCAGGTGCTTTGAGAGACAGGAGATGTGCACTGGTTACTTCGCTTGGAACATGGGCTTGCTCTTGACAAAGTACTGACAGTTTTTGACCAGTTTATTTTGAAACTTCTCAGGAGAAGAGTTTTCTTGCACCCTACTATGGTACCACAGTTTCATATTATTTTTTTCTGTCAGGAAAACTAATTTACTGCTATTCAAGCTATAATTGCATCATTCGATGTCTCTAAACGTGCCATACAGTACCTCTATCCTTTCAACATTTGAAAGCTTTATCTGTTCCCCTTTCAGGCTAGTTTGTAATTGGGAAAATCCCTCCTTTCCTGACCTGTTACTCCCAAGATGTATGCATTCCATTTTAATGTTTACTTTAGGTATTGTTTTCTTACATAAAACTTGCACATTCATGCAACAATATCTGTTTTGTAGTTTAGAGCAATATTTTTATGGAAATCTCCCAACCCTGTCCTCAGATACGACCCCATACACTGAAACGTTAGAAATGTTAACCTTTAGTACTGGTCCCTGGCCAAAGACATTAAATGTTAGCCCATTCTTTTCTGGAAGTCCAGTCACCTAATCCCAGGAAATAAAAAATAACCTGATAAATTTCCTATGGTATTGGCATTGAATCCCAAGGAGCTTCGAATGCACATGAAAAGGCAGTGGACAATATCTAACTGATCAGAGAGCTATTTTCTGAGCTGGAAGGGAAAATATCCACATCAAATTAAAAGCAGGGAAAAAGCAAATGAAAAACAATCTGTTTTGATCAGGTTCTGGTGCTCCATAACTCCTGCCCCAGGTCTTGGCCTATCTGACTCGTAGGTAAATATGTGTGCAAGAGAGCAGAAGCCTACCACAAACCATGTAAGAACACAATAACTGATTAATCCTGAACTGGAAATAGCAGAAGCCAAAGAAAACATTAGCTGGAATTTAAATAATAGAAATATGATTTAGCAAGTCAGTTTAACTTGCGCCCTGGACACTGCCAAAACTTGTACATGCTTTTTGTACTGAAGATTGATGGCGATACGGTCTCTCTCAGTTTGGAATGCAAATGGAATATATTTGCTCCTAAACTAGTCCAAGTTAAGAACCAGCTTTGATTAGCAGTTAGATTTACTTCTGATGATTTTTTTTTTCTTTTTAAGATAACAGAGACATAAAAAAGCAAACAAACATATACTTATTGCAATTTATTTGACAGGTATCTTGAATGCCTTCCAACTTGAAGGGCCAATTCTGCCTCCAGTTGTAACCAAACAAAATCTGCAGCTTATGGTTTCAAACACAAGTCTGATTTCCAGAAATGCTCATGTTGGCTAACAATGACCCTTTTCAAAATTTCCCAGCTGGTAAGTCCAGGCTTAAGCACAGTGTAAACACTTTAACATACTCCTAATGGAAAAAGAAGGCAAATATTTTTTCCATACCATCAACTTCATCATACCAAGACTATGGTGTCCCATATAACAATATTTTTTTAAAGGAGGAAAGTTTAGTTTCTTTTGCATCTCTGGAAAAAGCATTGCTGTAAAAATTTGCCAAGCCAAACTTGCAAGTCAAGATATTTTAACTTGGAGAATGGCTCTGACCAAGTTATTTAAATTCTGTATTAGTTGTCCCTGAAGTATAACTTAAGTCTTTTGGTGGTGGTGGGGAAAGAAGCATTAACTATTGTAAGAAGAATACATTAACAACACTCTACCTCCTCTTAAAGCCTCTAGTTGAATGTTAATTTGGCATCTGGCAAATCTTCAAGAAAACTAACATTAGCCATTATAGGGTTGGAAAATTTTAGTCTCTTTCAAAAATCATGGGCCAAGAAAGAAAAAGAACATGCACACAAAAAAAGTAAGAGTATTTCTAATATGTCTTCTTCCCGCTTTTTTTTTTTTGCATATGAAATGTTATTAGCTACTTACTGGACTAGACTGCGTGGCCTGTGAGTCTGTTCCCAGCAGTGCTGCAAGGACAGATCAGCTGCGTGCATCTGGGGTTGGCAGTGATGGCAGGGATACAGCACGGTGGGGTGTGGTGGCATTCTCCCTCAAGTCAGAGCAGACTTGCTTTGCAACCAAACCACAATCTTCGATTTCTGATCTCCTTAGACTATGAAAACAACTAAGCAACCAACCTAGTTACTGCTAGGGCTAGTTTCCAATGAGAGACTATTAAGGAGCTGAGCTCTGTATTTCTTTTACTTTATGCTTTTCACTAGCAGAGACACTCAGGGCATGAGAGTGGTCCTAACATTATTTAGCCCTTATGGGGCTAGCCCTTTCTGGTTCCTTTTTAGTGAGATTCTCTGAGTTATAACATGTTTTTATTTTGCATTCCAATAGAAGGTTCTTTTGAGAATGGAATCTCCTTTGAAAATGAACTGCAAAACTAGAGAACTCTACATCAAATACACATCTGGAAATGTAGTCATTATACTTGCAAATATCTGACAGTGGGTTTGTCCCACTGCTTCGACTGATCTATGCTTCTGTACCACCAATCTACCTTCTTGCTCCCTAGTGGTCAATATCTAGGGTAAAGGATTTAAAAGTGAACAAAGCTCAGCAGCTGGAGCATTTTCTGCAGGCCATGTGACCTATGGGAATATTTGTCAGTAAAATGTTGGTGGTCCACTTAAGTTCTGCATGATCAAAGTCCTTAAGTCTGAGCTTTCTTTTAGTAGTGCCAAGCTATGTTTATTTGCAGTTTTGCTCTGTTTATTCTGGTTGAAAGGAGACGTTCAGCCTGCTTTGGATCAGCTGATCTGCTGCCAACCTGTTTCAGCTCTGAGTGACAGGTGTTTAGATAAGGACCGATTTGTTCTATTCGCAGATGGAAAATGTTAGGTAAAAAGCAAGCACTGACAACTATGAAGTTGTGATGACATGAGATTGTAAAAGATTCCCCCTGAAAAAAGCTAATCAGTTCAGATGTGCTAGCATTTCTCAATAAAATGGCATAAATGACTGCCCGTCCAGGCTGGCTGTATTTCAGCAACACATGATATGATCCCTACACATAAAGTTTAATTTTGCTTTCATAAATCATGTGATGTCCTATGAATAAGTGGTCCTGGTTCCCTTCTCTCTGGTGTGGGTGTCACTACTCCCAGAATTATCCATTGAAAATTCTCCCCCCCCGCCCCTTGTCATCCTCATAGAAGCCTCGCCTAGATATCTGCAAACCCTCTAACTGTCCCTGCTTCTTCAGTCTGTCCCTCCTCTTCATGATCTCCACCTCTCCTTGCTCCAGCTCCTTGCCATCCACCTGCCCCATGGCTGCCTCCCCAGCAACCTTCTCCTGACTTGAGCGGTTGCCAGGATGAAGCCTGGGATGGTGAGTCTGGCTGGTGTGTCTGCTTTGCTCTCAGCTCTAGTGATAGTTTGTCCTTCTGGTTGGGTGTAAGATGCACCAGGCTACTGAACCAGAGCTATCTGACAAGGATGCTCTGTAATTACATGGTAATATTGATGCTGATATTATCTACTAGATTCTCAAAGGCACTCCTCTCATTCAAATTCCTCCAGGGACTGGGGCTACATGAAATACCACTATACAATTCTTTGAAAGACAGTCTTTTAATTGTTTTTCCTGTTGAAGTGGGAGGCTATTAGATCCAGCACTAATTGCTAGAAAACTGCTGATATCACTTGGGCTATATTTAGCTTGAGTTTTAGATTCCAACAGCTGGGTAAGAACTGGGCATGCAGAACTTAATTAGTTCTGAGTAGTTGTCTTTTGATCTGCCTGTGCATAACAAACAACTCCAGAAAATTCAGCTTACTCATTTAGCAAAACTCCTCACATACTATAGCTCCATGAATTTTATCACATCTATGACAACACACACCAGCTGACAGTCTTGCTCTCACTGGACATCTCCCACCTCACTGTGATTTGCTAAATCAACATTCAGAACAATGCACAGGATCTGACTGGAGCAAGTTACACCAGGGCTCAGACTGATGTAATGGAAATCAACATATTTATAAGATCACAGAATATCGTTGTAACCTCTACTCTCATTAAGATTTCTCTTAGATACCTAGAGTCAATGTTTGCTTCGCTCAATATATCATTCTGTTTTCAGAAATGATAAAGTGCACTCACATTTCTAAAGCACAAACATACCTGTAAATGCCCTCCACAAGGATGATAATTTTTCTCCATGCTCTGCGGCTTCGAGGCTGTCCATATATTATTGCATCCCTCAACAAAGTCTCGAGGCTCTGCATATCTTTATTTAAAAAAAAAAAAGAAAAAAGAAAAAGGACTTAGGAAAATATTAACAAAGATTTTTCTGAAGAACTTTTGATTTTCTACTGGGGCATTATTTTCTCCTATATGGAAAAAGACAACATTAAAAACATGTGTCCTGAAGATAAGCTTCCTTTATTAGTAGGCAAGACCCAATGATTGATTTATTTTGCCTGAATGCAATCTAGTGACAGGGAGAGTTACAAAAAGATTCCACTTATGCACCTTATCTGGGAAACTTCTAGAAATTCTTGGCATACATTTTTATATAAAGGCAAGAGGTAACTACTTTGCTTAAGTACTGAGGCTACTTGCCAGCAGTTCTCTGTATGGGTTGTTGATATTCATAATGTCTCAAGGCTTCCAAATAGTGAGTTTTTGGTTGCTTTCCAACATCACCACAAGCTCATGAACGTGCATTGCTTCAGCAAAGGTCTGGATCAGGCTGTGTGAAGCACATTGGGATGGCAGCAAGAGAAATCTTGTCATTCTCCAGAAGGAAAGTGAGTGAAAGATTGTTGATGAGAGAGGGAGAGACAAGTGGATACAAGCACACACGGCATGGACACGCTAATTTGATGCCAAAACGCCTGGCACTGGCAGGACTTCAATACAAGGAGGCCTGGAACAATGTTAGAAACTTAGCTGCATTCTCAAGAGCTGAGTGTGGGTAATCTAACAAAATTCTCGAAGGAAAGCCACTAAAGTTTTGAAAAACACGGAAGATCCCAGCAATAAGGATCAGACCAAATCCGATTCTCAAAGCAGAGTTGAATAGAATTCTAGTGTCTTCACATGAATAAACACTCTCCAAAACGAATTATCCTGCTACTTTTCAGGAATCTGGATTGACGCTTCAAAATGTTTTCGAATAACATCTTACAGACACTGGTAATACCTCAAGGAATGCTACAGATCAGCTCAAATTGTAGGTTGAGAAAATGGCATTTTTTCATTATATAACCCCACTGTTCCAGGAACACATCTTAATGCAGTTATCATAACCTTCTGAAATAGTACAAGGCTAATCTGTAAAATACAATTGTCCACAGTGAAGAAAATGCACCTCAGATGTATTAATACTGACCTATAGTATGGTTTCCACCTGACTGGAACTGTGCCATTTGCACAGTAACTGTCCATCGTGAATAACCCATGACCTGAGAGAAGGCCAGGTTATGACCTGAACCCTTCCACCCTGACACCTCACCCCTTGCTAGTACCATTTACTGGTGTCAGTGAAAGAGAAGTTTCTCAGAAACACCTGTGCCAGTCTGCACGTTACCATGTAATCTCTTGACCTAGGCAACACCTTGCTATGATTTACAAAGCACAAAACATGCACGATAAGTTGCTCCTCATTTCAATAGTGCAATTATCTGCACAGCTCAATGAACTCCAAGACAGAAATGCCATTATGAATAACGCAATGCAGACAGCACAGTTTCCACTAGATGGCAATAAAGGAAATAAAAGTTCCTTGGTGCTTTAAGAGGGGAATTTATAACCCAGCTGAGCATTTGCAGCACGTGCACATTGCAGAAAAAAGAGCTGCTCACCTTCTGAGTAGGTAATATTAAGAAATTATTTTGAGTTCTGAGCATTAATGGACTCCCCAGGATAACAGAAAGCTCACTTAGTCAAAGTAAAATTCAGGTGCCCCCTTTTCTCCACTGAATTATTTCTTTACTGATGTCACTGTCATCTAAATCCTTCTGGGACTTTTTAAACCCTCCTCTACATCACACAGGGTTTTTCTATTCAGTATTCTATGTGTCAGTCCAGATTGGTTCTAGACTTCAGGAAAGTCAGTTTGCCCAGCCCTCTGAGCTAAAAGCATGGCTTGAAGATTCAGTTGTTTTCACACTGAAAGAGGAAAAAGGAGAGGATAAGGAGAAGTTAAATACATATAACTCTGTTTAGTAGAGCTAATAGAGCTGTTTAAAAAATGCATGGATGCAAATAGCTCCTCTGTCCAGTGTGGAACATGAGATTGCAGATAGGGAAGAACCTCTCCGAGGGATGAGCTTGCCTGACTTCACACTGACATAGTCCTGCTCGTTTGCAGGATCAGGGCTATCTCGCTTTCATTTTGATGTCTCATTCTGAAGAACACGTATGTGTTAGGTCTGTAACAGTTAACACATAACTTGTTTAGGTGCAAATAAATTTTACTGACCTTTCTACTCTGTGCATGTAGTGCCTCATTTAGAAAGGAGAAATCAGGAGGAAGAGAAAATGTTACCTTTAATCTTCCCCCCCTAAAGGCCGTTTATGTTACTCAAAGCGAAGATGCAGCGCTCTCTATGTGCTTGTGCTTGAACTTTCTACAAAGTGAGATACACTGAATGGCAGGAAAACAATGCATTCCAGGTGACTTCTGGATACCAAATTATTTGCCCATTAAATATAGTTAGACTGTGAAACACCGGGACATTGAGAGGATGAGTTGCACAAGTCCATCTTGAAGAACCAGTTATGGGGAAAATAACTGTCCTTCCTCGTTTGACCATCACCAGCCCAGGCTTTTTAGTGGTAATGGCTAACAACTGGTCACAAGCCCAGGAGTTGGTGTTAAGAATTTCACTATATGAATTAGTCGAAGCACAACCAAATCTATCCTTGTCTCAGTTTCCACCTTCTCCCAATGGCATGTTGTCTAGATATGGAGGATAAAGTTTCCTAAGCGGGGACAGTGGATCTCTTAGGTTTTCCAGAATTTAATATAGACTTGCATAATCCTTGTTTGGGATCCTTCAGAGTTACTTCAACAGAAATACTAACAACACAAACTGCCAGTGGGTCGAAGCGAGCCTGGACCTGGGCAGGCAGCTGTGTGTCATGCTGCCTCCAGTGCAGGTGGGACTCCAGGCTCCTGGAGGGGCCCCTGCCCTCTCCCAGGCACACTCAGTACCTCCTGGCAGGAAGACACGGTGTCTCCACCCCTCATCCTTACATTGCAACGCTGGGGATGTCATCACCATTCCTCTGCGTGGGCTGAAAATCTCCTGCGTGATGTCAGCTGAATCCTTTTTAATTAAAATATACAGGCTATTACTGCTCTTACATCCTTCTTTCCTTCGCCTTGTGTTTGCCACTCTGGTTTGCAGCTTCTCCCATTTTGCACTCTCATGCAAGTTCACGCAGACTCTGTGGCTGCCTGTCCCTCCTCAGCCTCCCATGCAACCACCTTGACCCGGCTGCAGCATTTCCCTTGTCCTCTCTTGCTCTCCCCTCACTGGTACCTTTCCTGGTTACTGTCCTGTCGTGGGTGACTCGAGTGGCTGGCTCCAATGCTGTCCCTCCTTGCAGATTCCTAAAGCAACAAAGGGAAACCACTGCAAGGGTTTTGTTGATCTAAATAGTAACTGAAAGACTGTAGAAGGTGGTTTTCATTCTAGTGAAAACTAGTCTTTGAAAAGTCCCTGGCTGATGGCACAGCTCTGAACAGCACAAGCATCTTTAGAGTCATTTCCCTGAAAAGGCAGCTTTGAGTATCTTTGTTTGGAATGGGGTGGTGGGAGTGGTGATTACTGCAGCCACAGTAGCAGTCTGAGACTCCCCTCCCTGCCCCTTGATAAATATAAATGTCTGTGAAAGTAAAGAGCACTTGCCCAGGAAAGCTTCCTATTCACACTTGGCAAGTCCGACATGGCTTTCTCAAATCAGAGAGGCCAAATGCAGACACAGCATGCGAGGAGCAGGATATTCCAGTCTCCTCTCTGTGGCAGCGTCTGTGTGTGTCACAGGGAAATACACGCCAAACTGGATTAGGCTGTGGTCCACCTATCTGGTGCAATAATCTTGTCTCTGATAGTGGCCAGAGGCTTCAAGGAGGACAAAACTTTAGTGGGTAATGTACCTTTCATCCTGGTCGGTAATACCTATAAAACTGCCCTCCCTTCTTAAATTCACAGGCCACTTACACCTTTGGAAAAAAATAAATAAAGGAACCTTGTTGTAGTAAGCCACTGCAAACTCTTTGGTTTTTGCAATGAAAGAGATTTTTTGTTAATTTTTACCTATTCATTTATCTCTTTTGTTTCCCCTTATTCACTTGCTGGCTTAAAGGCATGTGCTAATGCTTTTCCACTACTTTTTTCTCTTCTTTCCTTCCTTTTTACTAGAGAATATATTTGCACTGAAACTTGAGAGCCTTCTGCTGCCTAAAAGTTCTTTCGGTGTTAACTACAACTTCTCTAGGTAGCTGTGTTTCCTCTTCAAAGTGTCTTCATGGCACACAAATCTGAGCTCCAAAGCATTAATTTGACTGAGTAGACTGAGCAATGCCAGAGTTGGATTAACACAAATTTACAACTGTTGTCCAAGCAGGAAACTACATTTTGTATGGAAACCTGAAGAGCGCACACCTGCATGACACACTTCTGTCATCACTCACCTGATTTGTGAGAACCCACAAAACCCCTTACTACTTTCACAACACTCCAAAAAGGCGCGTAAGGAGGAGTGAGGAATGTACTACTGTGATCCCTGTTTCAGATGTGGGTTCAAGCACCAGATTAGAGGCCAGATTTTCATCTAACCAACCTCTTCATAGTATCACTTTTTCTGACTGCGTGTTGAAGTGCCCTTGCAATGAATAGAACTGGAAATTTTTCTTCCACATGCCCTATTCCTGTGCACAGTCACAACATTCCCACAGACTGCTCATGCAATTGCAAATCTACACCTAAAACCATGACTGCTATTGAGTTGCTTGATGCTATGAGGGAAAAATGTGGTAGAACTAGAAAGAATAAGCAACTCCTAAGCCTTGTTCAACACCTTACACAGGCTGATATGAACAGAACTCACTTGGATGTAGTTAGTCATTAACACACCCATCTGTCCACTGAATAAACAAAGATAGACTCCTCTGATACCAGCATAAGACCCAAAACTGCACCTGATACCAATATAAGACTCAGAATTGGTGTGACAGAAAACCCTTGATAAAATCACAAGCTGTTTAATGGTTAGCTATTTGGTTTTGCTTTTCAAGTTTTATTGGAAGGGTCAGGGGATTTCGGCTAATATTTAACCAAGATAAAGGTCAGAGGTTCTGAAAAAGTGCTTTAAAATATATGATATTAATAAAGATTGTCTTAGAAATAAAAAAGAGCAGGTGATAGATCAGTCTCTCCCTGGGCCAGGAAATAAAAACATCTAAGACTGTAGCCCCCACACAGCTGAAGGACCCCCATGACGGTCACTTGGGGAGGGTGGTAGAGGAACCCAGGCCTGGTAAAGGGTAACATCAGACACGGTCTGGCACAAAACTAGCAAAGGCCAGGCCACTACTGACACAGAGGCTGGGAGATGCTTTAGCCTCACACCTTCCTCCCACTGCACACCAGTTGTTGGGCCGTGCTGCTGGCTGCACACCCATTCCTCAGAGCAGGGGCTCCAGGGAGCTGAGCTTTGCTGCTAGCATCCACAAAAACTCACAAGTCTCTCTAAGAGAAAAAGTCCCTTAAAGGCCAAATACCTTGTGGCATACCAGTGTGACCTGGGCAGGGTGAAGAACAGCAATAGTGCTAATGAGAGCCCACAGAAAGGTAATTCAGTAGTTTTAAGTTATAGTGCTGAAATGGAGTATTCTCCTCAATTTTTCTCACATGGATCACCTGTAGGTGTGTGCCCGTGCACTTCTCCCAGCCCAGGCCTGTAAATTCCTGTCTGTTTACAAGAAAGGGGCTGTTTACTGGCAGGTAGGATGCAGGGCACATTCCTATGTCCAAATAAAAATGGACTTATAGGTTGACAGCACGTTTTTGTTCTATTATTCACCTTAAGGCTTGAAAACCTTCTCATACACCTGTGCACTGTTTTTGTCAAAAAGGAGAAACATCCAGACGCCTTTTATTCTATTTTATTCTATAAAGGTGTAATAATTTAATCTATTATAGAAAAACTATTCAGATTTTTTTTTGTGAAAAGTGAAATGCCTAGGACAGCTACCCATTTATTGAAATAGAATTTCATGAACTTTTTAAAGAATAAGAATTATATTATACATAATTAAGGTAATAGGTAGTGATTACTTCTTGGCTTACTAATGAAGTAAGCATAATTGTTTACTTTTGTGTAATGACAAATAAATTCTGTATCACAGATTATATGCTTTGAAAAACACAGTTTCACAGAAATAACTACAGCATAGCCTTTGAAAGATGAATGTACTTCAGTAGCAAGTTTAAAATAGCAAGTTTTACTCTCTTTTCTGTGAAATATTTTTATCACAGAATAATGTTTCCTGTAATTTTTCTTTTAAAAATAGTTTTTCCATAACAGGGGGAAAAAAGGGAGGGGAAAGATATTTACAATGCCAAGCTTGTTAGAAAGAGAGGTTACTCATAAATATTGTGCATATTTTTTGTATAATATTCAGGAAGTAGCTAGTTGAGAAAATGCACCATTACTTCACTAAATTGCTATATAATTATTTCTCTTCCTTTTGATAACCACTTATAGTAACTGCAACAAACATTCACACCTCACCCTTCTCCCAGTGTCTCCTCTACACATGTGCAACCAAGGAAGTCAGAGCCAAAGTAAACACATTCTAGGCAGTTTTATCAAGGGTATTACACAGCATTTCAAAAGAGGCTGATGTAAGCAACAAGGAGCATGGAAAGAAGTCTCCTTTCTCAAGCTGCATTCTAATAGCAAAAAGGTAACTTCAAAATTTACTGCTTGACTGGAATTTATTTATGATTGTCCTGCACAGAAAGCATGTCTCAGGCACTAGTGGTGGTAGCACTTGGCAGCTCTTTTATTGTCTTTAGTGCAGGGCAACAGTGGGTCAAACAGTGTGTCTGTGTGTAACTGGGCACAGCTCCAAAGGAGATGAGCCAGCTCCTGCCAACACACAACTTGGCTCCGTGAGTACAAGTAAGAATGAAATGCACATTAAGCCCTAATCCTCTTTGGGATAGGACCCAGATTTATTCTTTGTTTCTGCACCTTGCTGGAGAATTGTTCCAACTGCTCATCAAAAGGCCCTAGCCAAGCCTTTGACACAGTAACATCCTCTGGTTGATGCCCAGGGCCAAGCTCTTTAAAGGATCGGTCATTTCCTTATATGAAATGATATATATCAATCCCCTGAACTTGGAAAGAAGACGTGGATGGTATTGCCTTTTTCAACTAGAATACAGAGGAGGATTTTAAAAAGTAAGACAAAACACACTACTACCTGATGCTGAAATTAATGCTTATTAAAGATCTTCACGTGGTAACTCAAGATGCAAAGTTTTCTATCCAGCCACAGGCCTATACAGCACACGGAACCTTTCTTTTGCATCAAGCAGAATGACATGGATAATGGCTTAATTCCCCTGTTCACAGGCACGACAATGACAGCACTAACATACTCTGACAATTTGGGCATGCGTGTGCATGCCTATATATATGCCATATACCCACACATTAGCAAGAAGGATAATCTGGGAGCCTAAGCAACACAGTCCTGATCTAAAAAACACCTGCCTAACTGAAAAGAACCCTCCCAACACAAGTTGGAAGTTTTGGTAATGTGTGTCCATAATTAATTTGCTGTACTGACTTGTATTACACTACTCCTTGACAGATCCACATAGAACATGGCTGTCTACTTCATTCTGGGTGAAACTGTGCTTCCTACAAAGGCAGCTCTGCAGGATTATGCTTTCCACTGCTATTCTCCCCCAGTACGCATCCTATTTTCTCCAAAGCATAAGGCACATACATAAGTTTCTGTACAAGTGATTTTAAAAGCTGTTGGTGATGTCCCATCCCCACGTATGAGTAATCGTACTCATTGGTACAATTACGGAAATATTCAAAAGAAAGAACTTTCTAACCATGGAGCTAACATACCAAGAGACTCCCACTGGGCCGAGAGGGACAGCATGAATGTGTGAAGCTTCTTCACATGAGGTGCTCTATCAAGCAAACTCAGGTTAAGACTCAAGGCCTACAAAACTGTGATGACAAAAGCTGACACTCAAATTCCAAACACTATTTGCATAAGTTTCCACAGTTCCATTTTGAAAACAAGTTAAGGTGATGTCTCAGAAATGCCATACAAGACTGACTGACTTTGGCAAATCAGATTGCTGATCTAGAAAGCAATGAGTTTTTCCAAAACAACCTGGATGGGCTTCCACTGATGTTTGCTGAGACCCTCAAAGTGACTGTCTACATTTTCCAGTGCTGGATTAGTGCTTTTTGGACAGGTCATTATTATTTTTAGATTCATACATTATTCAAAAGTACATCCTCTTTAATTTATCATAAGCAAAAGCAGAGGCTGGTTAGGTACAAGGTCCTTGGGAGCAGAATGAAATATTGGGGGAAAGTTAGAAACCAAACTCCTTAAAGTGATAATGACAGCTCCAAGTGAGGTCTTCACTGCTTCCCCAGCAGTTGACAGTAATTCACTCCTCAAACTGGAATGTTCTTTGAAATTCTGTGGGAGGCGACACAGGCCAGCTGAGCTGCACGCAGCATAGAAGGGTGGAGAGGCTGAGAACATTTGGGTTTGGGTAGTGAGAGGTCATGCCACAAGATGTGATACAAACCTAAGTCTGAGTGGGATAAGGCACGGAACAAAGTAAAGAGGAGTTGAGAAAAGGCTGGTATGGCAGCCATGCCTAGCACATCCGGATTTGTGGAAGTCAACCAAGCTGGGGTATGCTACAGGCTGATCTATGAATAATCACTTCTGTAAAAACATTTGGCTTCACATGATCTTTAATTCTTGAATGATCTTCAGAAATTGCTTCTTGCCCAAATTGTGAATAGATATTAATTATAACAACACTTTATATAATAATTATTGTGTGCTTTTCATTCCAACAGATCCTTAGGCCTTTTGATGCATATGCATAATTCATTTTTTCTCACCTCAGGGCTAAACACAACACTTAATAAAGAGAAGGGACTGTATGAGCTATTAACAAAGGTGAACAGACCTCTTTTCTCATTCCTCACCATTTCTCTACCTTCTTAACCTCTGTTGCAATCACTGCCTGGTGGCAACAATAGGCATGGAAAGGGGAGTTAGAATGGGGAATAAGGGAAAAGAACAAGCTCCTGTCATCAAAGTCAGTCACAATTTCTCTGACAATAACCACAGCAGCATTAACTAAATAGAAGTATAAAAACAGGAGTATTTTAGAAGATAATTATATGACTGCAAAGTTAATGTGTGATTTATGTATTAAAATTATACTTCAAAGAATATTTGGGTTGATGCTTTTAATATAACCATTTGCATCTTTGGTATACCGTAGGAATTCAGGGTAATTGTTTCAAAGTAATGCCACGCTAATATACCACTGGTTGCACTGAACCTGCTAGAAACAGAGGCAGGAAATACGGAGTATGTTTTTGTAAGTATGTTTGTGCTATTTTGGCTATAGTGACAATAACAATGAAACCTCTATGACAGCACACAGTCATTAGCCATGTCAAAAAGAGAGCAAAGAAATTAAGACTCTGGATTTTGAAATTAAAGTCCAACTTGATGACCCAAATTACGCACAACAGCAATTATAGTATTACACTATTAATTCTTCCTCATGAGAAATCACTCATAGTATTGAACAGTTAATCCTTCTGTCTGTACAAAGGTATTATCTGGGAACTGACAGAAATGCAAGCATTGAAAGGAAGCATTCTTGCCTTTGAGGTGTGAACAACTATGTCTCTAAATATTTCCAACTTCAATACTCACTATTATGCTTGAAGATTCTAATAGTAGCACCTGAAAGCCTCGCACCGAGAACGAGAGAAGTGTGGTTCAACTCATCACTTAAAATGAGGCAGCCCTGTGGAGAAGGAGTACAATAAGCATCTGCATGAACTGGGAGGCTGTTGACCTGTGTGCATGTGTGTGTCAGCATACACGTGTGTCTATGACACAGCATTGCATCAATTAAGCCATAAGTATTAAACATGAACTGGATTATCTACCACTTTTCTGAAGGTGCCAGGACGCGCTGCAGAGGCAGGCACATACTGTGGGATGAAATTCTCAGGCATTCCCAGGTGGTGCAAAGGGGTCAAATATTTCCTCTAACTGGAAAGTAGTAAATAACCATAGTAGAGATTGACTGCTTTATAGCGAAATCAGGTGATGTTGCTTTCTCTATCACCTGTCTACAATCTACTTCGTGTTGCAAAGAAAATACAGTCACCACCCCGTATATAAAGAATCCATGACAGTAATGTAAGGAGGAGTAATACTGAGGCTGGACTAACATCAGCACTTCGGGCTGCAGAAATGAGATCAGGACAGATCGATGCCTCCTAAATCCCACTTCCATGAAGATGTGACTGGAGCCTAGGCACCGGGAAGAGTCTTTCTCTGGTAAATGCATATACAACTGACCTGTAGTATATTTTTAAGTAACTCAGTTGGAAACTCATTTTATTTTTAGAAACTAAAATAGAAATGCAGGAGAAATAACTTTGTATATTATATTAACAGGAGCCAGGATTCACAGTTGAAATTCAAACTGGAACCCTAATTTAGCCCTGCTTTCTATTATACATCTTATCTTATGCTGTGGTTTCATTACCCAAAAGGCAATTCAGCATTAAGTAAATACTTATTTTGGAAACACAGATTATGCCTAGGTTGAGAGATACTCTAACAAATCTGCCTAAAGACTGTTACGCAGAACTGACAGTTAAGACTGCATGCAACTTGACAAGAAAATGTAGCTGCTAGGCTTAATTACAGAGAAAAATTTAGGAATAAATCTCCCCAACATAGAACAATTACATATTATCTGCAATATATAATATTACAATACTCCATAATATTAATATATACTAAACTGTTATAGTTATTTTCTATGTAATATAGATAGTAATATCTTTATTTGTGCCACTTATATCTAAATATCCCACCTCAGACAGAGGCCTGAGTCTTCACATGAGACCAGCTGAGGGAAAATTCCTAAGCAACAGACAAGTATCTTATGCTGTTATGTATGTCTGCAATTTCATCCATTTACCTTTATTAATTCCCTGTGTCTGTTCCCTTAGAAATTTCCGGGCAACTTCTCCAGCATTGTTGCAGATTAAAGTTCATGTTCTGGGCAGCTGAAGCAATTGTCCCTGCCCAGCCCTTGTATACATGCACTTCAGAAATCTCTTGCAAAAGATGGATTTATCTTCAATAGTGAGTGAAGAAGTGACTTCACCTCTACACTGGTGCTCCAGAAGAAATCTTGATCAGACACCACACAGTGTGTTAATTCCATCTCCACCAAGAGGGAAATACTGTTTCACACTTGCATGAACTAAAGAGGAGCTACCCAGTTTCTCAGCCAACAGCACAGTGTATCTGCTTGTTACGTCAGGAGTTGTGATTGACAGGATGATGGATTTTTCCATGCCTTTGTGACAGGTACCCCAAATTGGAGATGAAGTCTCTTCAACACCAAATAAGAACCCAACCCAAAAAAGAACCCAAATAAGAATCAACACCAAATAAGAACCCGACCCAGCTTTCTTTGCAGGGCTGGGTGGAGATCTGTTCATCATGAATGCTAAACACTGTGCTTTCTCTCTTCTGAGTGTGCTGTAAAAAATATCCTAATCATCATCTTTCACCGCAGGCAGCCAGGCAATATCTCTGCAAGTAGCCCAAATACTTCATCCCAACACACCTGAGTAATGTGATGCAACGTTTGCTAACTTTTTAGGGAGAAGTAACTTCATTAAGAGAAGCTAAACAACCTTATCACTCATCCTTAAATAGATGTTAGATGTGTGATAGCAACACCCAGAGCTATAGAAAAATGATGAAGGAGCATATTTAAGGTCACAAGGTCATCAGCCTTATGACTCATGCATTCCTGATATCAAGCTTTGTTCCTCAATCAAGCCTTTCCACTTAATAGAATACTGCAACAGTTGTTAAAACAATTAATAAATAATTGTTCTATGTATTCCTTAAGGAAGTACTCACCTTTCCAACAAGGGCTGGAATATTCATGGAGTTAGTTGCAAAGCCCATGCCAAACACCATAGCATCTTCCACACCAAGGAACCTGGCCACAAGTTTCTCTAGTTCTACATGTTTGTCCAGGGTGCCTGCAGAAACAAGCACAGGGAATCTTAAATCTCATTAAACTGTGAAAGTTATTAATTCTAAGGATGTGAAACATAAAAAAGAACAAGGTAGAAGTGTGTCATTAGGCTATATGATGTTAAGTCTTCTATTTGTATCGTGTGCGTGTGGGATAAAGCAAGAAAAAGCAAGCATGTTAATGCTAACAAATACTGTTGCTGTTAAGGTAGCAAAGCAGTTACTTTGGCAAAAAGGTTTCCTTTTTCTATAAGAACAATTTGTGACATAGTTTATTTTGAAGAGTAATTTTGTGCCTTCTTCTCCCTCCTGCAGTGAGGACAAAAAACCCTCCTTTTTATAGGAAATGTGGGACAAACATCTTAGGCGTTCTTGAATTCCCTCTGGAAGTGAAAGCAAAAACTGCTGACAACAAAACTATTTCATTTTTTCTTTTTACGTGTACAAAATCCTTATTTAGGATTTTATATGTATCAACAAACAAAAGCGTTCTCCATCTTTTTCTGCTTTGGAAGGTAAAGCTATGCCACTCTCCACAACTGATTATAACTCTCCTCTTTCCTCACTCTCAGAAGTCAGACATCAGTGACAAGGCAACCCTAGAGAGCCTTCTTTATGGCACGTTATTTATCTAATATTAGTGCCTGGAGTCTCCAAACAAGTAAGGTGCTCCAACTATCCAACAAAAGCAGTATCTTTCCCACCCAACTCACAATGGAGGATAACAAAATACAAAAGGCAACAAATGAAAGAGTGGTGTTAAGAGACTGAGATAACAAATAACTTTGAACAGTAACGAATTATCTCAACTTGCCAGCTCTCTAGTCTTTGGTTGCCTGGCTGTGCATTGCAGGTACCAAGGCAGAAGGAACTCTTACAGGATGATCTGTGGGGAAGAAAAGAGAGTGGCCTGTGGATTCTGACAGAGCATTTCCCCTATTAATAAGGTTGTAAGCAGTGGGCAGAAGGAAAAAATTAGGGAAACGAATATCTCACCTCGCTTACACTGCACAAATTGATGTCACAATAATATAGACAAAGTGAATTACAATTGATGGGAACAAGAAATCTGTGTTCACTGTGATGGACAAAGGGCAGATAAATGGAGCAAAGCAGAAGCTTGGCTACAGTGTCTTAACAAGTACGAGTCAGGAAGATGATCTTACTTTCATCATGGAGGAAAGCTCATTAAAAAAATAAAATAAAAATGGCAGCAATACAGCTTCACCTACAGCACTAACTCAGCTGGTTACAGTGAGGTAGTGTTTTGATTATTTTTTCTTGTTGCATATTCAAAGTAAGAATGGCATTCACTTGGCAACAAAATGTGAAAAACATCTTGCAGGCAGGTAAATCTCCAATAGCCAGAGAGGCAAGGAGCAAGGATCATGGGGTTTCTGGAAAAAACTGGATTACACGGACAGTAAAGAACAGCAGTGCTGTGATTTTGCACAGATCCTGTGTGGGTTCTGCTAGACTTGAGCTGACTCCAGGAGAGCTTGAAGAGAGTCTCCACTCATTTTATCGCACTGGATGTACATTGAGCTGGGTTGTCTGTAGCTCTGTGCTAAGTCAGGTAACGCAATGCAGAAAATTTGGCTCTGGAGAACCCCCAGTAGATGTGAGCTGACTCTGCATGAAGCCCTTTGATTGGCTACGTTTTGCATTTGTAGATCCCGAGATACACACGGATATGTGATGGCTCTGCACACAGCCACCACCTTGTAGCCAAGGTCCATGAAATACAAAACCACATAGTGTTTCAGAATTGAGCTGCTCACTGAAGATGTGTTTGAGAATCTATGTCTTAAGTTGTAAGCCCAGTACATCTCCGGGTGTTTTTCTATGGTTAGTTCTGTATTTTTTGCATTTTGAGCCCAGTCTTCAACCGGGCTACAGCACTCATTGATAACTGAGGGTTCCAGCAGCGTCAGCTGCCCTTGTGTTCCCTGCAGATGTTATTTTGTCACTTGAGGGCTATCAGCACACAGAAGTCTGAAATGGCAGCTTGAAGCCAGCCACACTATGGTCGCAGCTTGAATCAGAAAGAGGTTTGTGAGAGATGAGAAACATGCAGAGCCTGCTTTGCAAGACAAGCACTTTAAGGCATGAGAAAATTGTCGCTGACTCTTCCAGGGGTAAATCTGACAATACTGGGGTGGAGTTACATTGCTTTTTGGGGTTGCATCATATGTTTTCTGTTTTTACAAACATGAAAAGCCTGACTCACTACAGATTATTCTGTTCAAGCATCTATTAGATGAACCAGAAAGGAGCAGCACATTTTTGGCTTTTTTTTTTTGTTGTTGTTTTGATATTGTGATGGTGAAGAATAAGACACTCTGAAAATTCCTACTTATTATTTACTTATCTTAAGAGCTAATGCAGATGATCTCATGTATCGCTATTGCCTACAAATCCTGGAATATAAATTGGAATCACTGGTGGTTCGGTTTGCAAAACAAAAACCTGAATGACAAGGATTTGCAAAATGAGCCCTAATTATAATGACAATATTGTAGGTGGTAGGTGAGGTGTTGCAGAAGCAATACAATACACATAGTACTGACAGTGGGAGGTTTGTGACAGCGATACACATCAAGCAGAGCTGATAAAGCACATCAGCTTGCATTTTCCCAGGTTTAAAGTAAAAGGGGTATTTATTTAATAAATTATGCAATTATTTAATCATATCAGAAGATTTCTCCAGTATGGGTCAGTGCTTGGACACCATATAAACTGCACAAATTATACCACTTCACTGGAGAAAACAGGGGGTCAGATATGCTTTGCTGGAATGAGGCTTGTGTTCTCAGCTGGTCATAGCAACCCCCTCCACAGGCACAAACAGCACTATCAGACACATGCAAATTAGATCCAGAGGAAATTCCACTGACACAAGCTGCTACATCTCAAGCCACATAAGAAGGGCAGTAATTACACTGGTCTTCATTAAATCAACCTTAGCAGTGTCAAGTCAGGTTATCATGGCCTTTAAAATGTATTGTGCTGGATTCAGATCAGCCTCATGATCTGGTGAATCAAAACTGATATAGTATATATATTTTTATTAATACACTGTATACACAGATACGTTCTATACTTGTCCTATACACAGACACTAGAATTTTTCCCCATACTCTACCTACTCTGATTTTTATGCTGACTACAGCTTGGTTTGACCTGAGAAACGAGCACACAGCTAAAGAATGTATTTAATGTTACTGGGGAAGATTTAAGACAAAAAGGAAGAGAGAAATCTACCTGCATCCTTATGAAACAAAATGGAATACTTTCTTTGAAAAGTTATTCCTCCCTGCTGAACAGTTGTATCCAACAGAGTACAAGTGGTACTCTGTTTCAAGTTTATATAGGTATTACAGAAAGTGAAGTTGAAGCTCTTACAACAAGTGGACTTTCACAATGATAGCCACCTCCACATATCCCCACACTTTTCAAAGCAAATTCCCTCCTTTTCAAAATCTGATGACTCAGTTTCCTCTATCAACAAGCCACTGCACTATGGGGACAGGGGACATTAAGTATAGTGTGCTTTGGCTGGCTTTTGTAAGCTTACCCCTGCTCTTGGGTTGAAAGTCACTGTCAGTCTAACAGACAGATAAAGCTTGAAGATGCACTTCTCATGATTCACACAGTTCATTATTTAGCTTTGATGCTTTCAGCTTGAACACGGTGGTTTATGTCACTGGTTAGTCTGTCAATACAGTCTTGCAGGTGCTAATGACATGCACTGGTTAATCTGCCAACACTGGCAGGAGTACCCTCTAATTGAATTTTTTATTTGGAATTTTGAGACCCAAAGAAGACAGGAAAACACCTGCTTGCTTCAAGTTAAACAAAAGCTGGAGGATTTAACTCATATACGCAACAAGTCATTGAGAGAAAAAGAACAGATTCCCATAAAAGCCGTTTCCACATCCGAACAGCAACTAGGGATTCTATGGATCACTGGGGTGACTCACCAAGGTGGATATGAACCATTACTCTATGAAAATGACAGTTTAACAAAGGCATCCTTAGGAGGGTGGGGAACAGAACAAAACACCTAAACTTCCCTGCCACATTTGAAACTTAAGCTCACAAACTCACTCCAGTAAGATATTTGTCAGAGATGAAAAAATATTACTGAAACAAATATACACCTTTACAAAAGCAAGATTGGATGAGTTATTACTAGAAGAATGAAGAAGCAAAAGACGTACAAAGATTATTATTTATTTACATATTCTACAAGAGTGGACGATGCAGATGATATCACTGTCCTACAGAGCCCACAAGAGCAAAGCCTAAAACTACAGAATGATACATATTGGCAGAGAGGAAGAGAAATGCACGGTAATGTTATGTAGTTGCTTCATTTAGCAATGCATGCACATAAAAGAGCCTTAAAAGAAGTGGGTATTGAAGAAGCATTTGAAAGAAAGGAAACTCAAGCATTCCTAATGTTGCTACCAGCTGATAGAGCTTTCATACCACAAAGATGCTGTGGGTGTCACAGATACAACAGTGTACCCGTGTAATGTATTGATTCTCAGAAAAGAGTAGATTAAATCCAGTTTCATTTAGATCTTCCAGTTTTGTTTGCTTTTCTCTTTTGCAAAAACACAAGGCTGCAATTCACAGCTGAAGTCCAGCCTCTTCACGCCAAAGCCTGAATGGCAGTATCTTAGGTGTCTAAATATTTGCACATACTTAGATAACATTATAAATTGGAGATATGGAGATATTTAAGGTTTTTAACGGTCAACAACCCTTAGTTATTCCTGATGCCTTCAGTTTCACCTGCCAGAAGACAGACTGTCCAGACCTTAATGATGCTTTGCAAAGCATACTTTTGCAATTGTGAAATACCAGGAACAAACTTGAACTTTTGATCATAAGTTGGATCAGGTATTTATGAGAGAGTAGGCACAAAAAGGAAAATGATGTTAGTAGGAGATGACAAAGGAGGAGAACTCCTCTCTGGAACTGTTTTGTAATTTTGTAACATACACTATCAGAAAGTAGCCAAGGTTATGATATATTTATTTCTGTATTTGTACAGCACTGAGTTTAAGATGAGCCTGGGCCCTAATCAAAGCTTTGAAATAGTATAAAAGAAAGAACAGCCAAATAACTATTTTTACCCTCTTGAAACGCTGCCAGGAACTCATATTAGGCCTTAAAACCTAACAGAAGGAAGTGAAGGGGATGGAACTACTTCTGTAGTTAAAACGCTGGTATTAAGTTTTCAGATCTGCTTTTCAGAAACCAGATCACAATCAAATATAAAAAAATCCCCAAACAAACAAAAAGCCCCACAACTGAGTGCAAGCGAGGCGTAAAAACGTAATCTCCTAACCATGCCCTCCAGAGTGAATCACCCTGCAAGTGTTCTGTGCAGGCTCCAGCTTGTCTTTTGGTCCAAGGCATAATCACAGGAGAAGGATTTCAAAAGGCAGGAATCCTGCCTGGCTGCTTAAGTAGCACTAATGATACATTTGCTCCTGTTACTCATGTGTAACTCCATAAGGAAAAATGGCGAGTTAGATAAATAGAGCATTGGAACTACCAGCTGCTCATGGGACAGCCCTGTCACCGCCCCGGTGCTAAGCCTAGGAGCGTTCAGGGCATGATAATCTGCCTTATCTTAAAAAAAATTGTACCACTGATCTTATTATCATCTGCAATCAGCAAGCAAGAAACAGTATTAAATAATTATTTGCATATTTCTTCCTTAATAATTCGAAGTTACGTTGCTCAGAAAAGGCTGACTATAAACATAAGAATGAGAGGAGGGGCTCAGACAAAAGGTTTGTGAGCCTGCCTCCAACAGCAACCAACTCCAGCTCCAGGTATTAAAATACGTTGATTTGCATGGGAAAAAAAAGGACTTTGCATTGAAGTTGTCATTCTTTTCACTATATAGAGGGAACACACGCTATTTCAAATTTAGTTAGATTTCAATTTGTTAGCATTTTTATTAAGCTAAAAAATAACACTTTTGAGATAAAGATTAAAATAAATAAAACACAGCATAGAGTTTTTCTGGGGGGGAGAAATACCCTAATATTTGAAATACTTGAATTACTTGAATAGCTGGTTTCCAGTTACTTGAATCCTTCAACATTTAAGAATTATTGTCTCAGACTCAACGTTTATTCCTAGAAAACAAAACTTGCAGCTTTTTCATGTCCCAAATAGTTTCTTGACTTATAATGAACTAGCCAAAGAAATTAAAAGATTGACTTTTTCTGCACCTGCAGGAAAGAGTGCTGCTGACAAAAGCTGTTCTAATTTAACTTACACCCATGGTCAGTTTTGTCTAATAAGGTAGCTGTAGGTCTCTCTGTGTCCTCACTTAACACCTCACACAGTTAATGCAGCATCTTTTCCTCTGGCTTCAGTAAATTTAATGTTGCCATTCTCATATGCACTTAGAATGCTCTTGCCATTCTATGTAAATGGTCCTATTGCCCCTCCCAACCTGTCCCTCTGACCAAGAGGGTCCTCATTCTACATCTCCAGCTGCTCCAAAATTTTTTGAAGGATCTTACTTATGCTTATATTTTTACTGCCAAGATCCTTGAAGAACTACTTCTGTCCCATGTCCCACAGAGAACTGAAAAGTCTTCCACCTCTAAGCAGACCATGATATTGGCATTTTCTGCCTTCTGCCTACTGTCTGCAAGCAACCATTTTCACACATTCACCCAAGCTACTGCTCCTAGAATACATTCCCCAAGCATATGTGGAACTCTTTCTTATGGATCTCTTTTAAGTATCTTCTTTTAATGTCCTCTTATATTCAGTGTCCTCAGAAACACTGAAAACAGCCAGGTTACTGTTTCGTTAATTCCTTAATATGCTGCCTCTATTGTAAATACTGCCCAACTTTAGAAAACTACAAGTCTGTGTATGTTCCTGATTTAAGCCCAATTTGTATGATAATTTGCTAGTCCATAGGTCCAGTGTTAATGATTGTAATTGCCATAGGTAGATTATTGTAATGGCCATAGGTAGATAAACAATAATACAAATATTAAACAACTAATTACATAAAATGAAGCTAAAAAAAAAATAGTATTGGATGCACTGCGCCACCCAAAAGGTCCCTTTTTCCCCATAATCCTTCACCTGACAGTGGTCTTGTATTGATGTCTGGGGTAGAATGAAAGCAGGACAAACACACACATAGTAGTATCCCAGATTCCAACTAATTTCAGCATAATGACATCCTAAATCACATAATAGTTTTGGTAACTATCAATGATCTCTCCTCTGTATGTGGCCAGTATCCCCTAAATTGCAAGAGAGTGTAAAGTTTAAGCATCTGCAGCCTTCTTTGCAATGAGTTCCTCGGGTCTGCCAGCTCTGAGTGTGAAGAGTCACCTCCTGTATTTAGATGGGAACCTTCTACCAACTTCATACAATGCACTGTAGATCTTGTAATGGAAGAGTCAATGAACAGCCAACCCTGACCACTCTCCCACGCCACACATAATTGTGAAGATTTCTGTACAGCCTTTAGGGTCTTTCCTAGCCAGATGACAGGCATTTCTGACAGCTGAAGACAGCTAGCTCAACAGTTCTCCACCCAAAAGCTGCTTGAGGCCTTTGATGATCCTTGTTGCCCTTCTCTGACACTTTCCAGTTCTGCTAAATGTTTTTGACCAGAACTGCACAGAGTATTGAAGATGACAGCAAATCACCGCTTTATGGAGTAGCCAACTGAGGCTCTATGGTTGGCTTTCTGTTCACTTCCTAATAATTTCTAGTATTTGCTCTGCTTTCTGACCACTGAGCAATAAGCTAATGCTTTCATGGAACTACCACTTATAACCCCAAGATCTTGCTCCTAAGGGATAATAGCTAGCTTGGGCTTAAAAAAAGGAAAATGTTTTTCTTGCAGATTGAAAGCCCCACAAAAGCCTCAGGAATGTCGTAAATGGCACTGTTATGCTAAGAAATTGATTTGTTATTATTATAATTTAAAAAGAGCATGGAATTAAAAATGGAGTTAAAAGCCTTGTATCTTTTTATGGAGGGCAAATCTAGGAAAACCAGATACTGTTTTTATTGGTTTTGTATGCTTTTGTACTTAAGCAGGAGTGTACTTTAGGTACTGGAAGGGGCTATAAGGTCTCCCCGGAGAGGGCCTCCTCTTCTCCAGGCTGAACAACCCCAACTCTCTCAGCCTGTCTTCATAGGAAAAGTGCTCCATGCCTCTGATCATCTTTGTGGCCCTCCACTGGATGCAGTCCAACAGGTCCATGCCCTTCTTATGTTGGAGGCTCCAGAGCTGGATGCAGTACTCCAGGTGGGGTCTCACCAGAGTGGAGCAGAGGGGAAGAATCACCTTCCTTGACCTGCTAGCCATGTTTCTTTTGATGCAGCCCAGGATGCGGTTGGTTTTCTGGGCTGTCAGCACACATTGCTGGGTCATGTTGAGCTTCTCCTCAGGGCTGCTCTCAATCTGATCTCTGCCCAGCCTGTATTTGAGCTTGGGATTGCATTGACCCACATGCAGTACCTTGCACCTGGCCTTGTTGAACTTCATGAGGTTTGCAGCTTGGTGTTGTCAACAAACTTGCTGAGGGTGTACTCAATCCCACTGTCCATGTTACTGACAATGAACAGCACCAGTTAAATAGCAGCAGTCCCAGTCCTGACCCCTGAGGAACACCACTTGTCACTGGTTGCCACTTGGACATTGAGCCATTGGCCACAACTCTTTGAATGTGGCCATCCATCCAGTTCCTTATCCACCATGGTCCATTCATCAAAACCATTTCTCTTCAATTTAGAGACAAGGATGTTGTGTGGGACAGTGTCAAACGCTTTGCACAAGTTCTTTGCACCTCCTTTTTGAATTTGAGTTTCTCCAGGAGCTTCTTTTTCATCCATGCAGGCCTCCTGGTGGTTTTGCCCAACTTCCTCTTTATCGGGATGCATCCTTCCTGAGCTTGGAGGAGGTGATCCTTGAAAATTAACCAGCTTTCTTGGGCCCCTCTTCTCTCCAGGGCTTTATCCCATGGTAGTCTTCCAAGCAGATCCCTGAAGCAGCCAGTCTTCTCTCCTGAAGTCCAGGGTAGTGAGCTTGCCGTGTGCCTTCATCGCTGCCCTAAGGATCCTGAACTCCACCATCACATGGTCACTGCAGTCAAGGCTGCCCTTGAGCTTCACGTGGCCCACCAGCCCCTCCTTCTTGGTGGTAGTAAGGTCCAGCATGGCACCTCTCCTTGTTGTTCAAGTGCTCTCTTGGATTAGGACCCCACAGGCAATTTGTAGCCTTGGCTCCTACAGCTCACTGCATTTTTACCTCCAACCACTTTAGCTCAGCCACATAATAACAACAAAAGTTTTTAAACATTTTCTGCCCAGAACAAAACCATTCTGTCCTGTTTTTTTTAAGATGAAGATGGAAAATAATAATTTAAAAAGGTAACACCTTTCCTACAGACCCTTCCCTACGTCTCTCTTGAAAGTATACATGTATATATATTAAACTTGGATAGATTTTTTCAAATCTGTTCAACCAGGAACCAGAATAGAACTGAAGCAGCACAAAAGGGTAAAGGAAAAAGAAACGAGGGAAACACTACGAATAAGAAGCTATTTTCCTTAGGTTGTTGATACAGTTCTCGGCGGTAGAGAGGTTCCAACAGAGCCAGGGCCAATGAAATAAGCATTGCTCAGAATTGAGCAACCTTTCTTTCCACTGACTACGTAAATACAGGCTCTCCACTAGCTACCTAGGACAAAATGCTATGACTACTCAATTACACTATCTAAACCTGGTCTTAACACCTTGCTTTTCTATTAATAACTCTTCATATTCAAGCTTCTCTTTGAAATTCGCTCCCTAAAGGACTGATACCAACGAGACTTGTACAATGTTCTTTATTTGGAGCCCATTCTTGCACTTGCATTCTCACAGAATAGTCTGAATGAAATTCATGGGACTATTTGTTGTGGAAGCAATTAGAATGAATCTAAAACTTCACTCAGTCTGTCAAAATAACTTCTGTCAAGATAACTTCAAACACTGAGCAAAAGTTCAGATGAAGAGAAAGTCCTAGAAATCTGTATACATCAGCTCTCTAGACTAAGTTAACTAATAAGATTTTAATATCTGAAGACGTAATCCTTTCATAAAGTATTGGGTTTTTTTGACAGTAAGTCAGAGTTGTGCAAGTGTTCCATTTAAAAAATTATGTGACAGAAAGAATGAGGAATACCAGGCATATTCTTTGACCTACTGAAACCAACATGAAAAGTTTGCAGGCAAAATAGAATCCAAGACACAGAAAAATGCTCCTTCAATACCTTAGATGACTAGTAATGGTGACCACTCTCAAGCATACAATTAAGGTCAAACAATACATTGCAGTCACCGTACGGGTCACCTGTAAGGACCCATATGGTGACCCTATAAGGAAAGGAGGGTCAATCTGTAAACCCTCTCTGAGTGGTTTATTTATTTATTATTGCCAATATTTATTATTGGCAAGTTAAACTATGATGATAAGGTAAGTAGCAGATGACAAGGTTTGCATTATTTTTTGTCTGGAAATGAGACTTTAAATAAAAACCCAAATGAAATAAATTTTTTTCGCAAGGTTTATGGAGGAAAAGAGTTTTCTTTGACAGATACAAAAAGAAAATTTTTCAGGCTGCTGGACTGGGTGGGGGTTGGGGGGAAAGTCTACAGAAGACTTCTCCATGCTACCTTTTTCAATTTTGATAGCTCCCAAGAAAGATAAAGCCTGAAGAGAAACTCCCCTTTGCGTTCTATGGCTCGATTTATTTATTTTTTTCTGAAACCCAGGCTGATGACACCATTAGGAAAGCAAGGCTTTGTGTAAAAATATACAATCGAAGATAAGACTACACGCAGTCTACAAACTGAAAAAGTACACAAATCACACAGCACATATAAACCAAAAAAATCAGACGGAGCCTTCCTGAATTCATTCCTTAGAAGCACACTGGAAATTTCTATGTTGTGCCCCACTAATGTCTCATGAAACATTACAATATATTCTTAGAATGTGGGATTAAAAAAAAAAATTATGTAAAAGCTCAGTATGTGGTAACTGATATAAATCTATGATGCAATTAAATTTGCCCTAGAACTATTCCTGAAGTCTCAATGTTTATTTTACTTCTTTTAAAAATAAGCCTGTTACTTCCATCATTAAAAATCCCAGGCTACTAGATGACACGTTTGGATGTGCTTTTCCAAAAATCAATAATGTTTTTCCTTTTAAAAAAATCCCCATGTGATACTGAATAAAAACACCGCATCACTTTTAATAGTGAAACAAGTAATTGTTAATGTGACTAAAATTCTCTAAGTATCCAATTCCTTCAAGATATCTGTAAAGAAAAGCATATAGTTACAGAAACTTTGGTGGTCGTCCAGCTGTTTACTTACCCATTTCCTGTCTGGTACTGCAGATTCCGGTCCCATATTTTTGTAACTCTATGGTCACAGTTTTCAAAGCATTAACATCCGTTTCTGCAAAGCCGAGGTAGTTATAAGAACCCATATTGATTACATTCTTGATAATCCTTCCTGTAAACCTATAATTAAAGCAAATTTTAAAGAATAGTGCTACTTGTCCTCCAATCCCAAACAAAAAGAACAGAAAAATCCCAAAAGTTTTCCCACCAAATTTTGTTCCACTGTCAAATTCCCATTTGGGAATTTACAATCCTCATACTTTAACATCCTAAAAGTTTTTCCAACCTTTCTATTTTCCTGACTAAATGCTACATCCTGCTCAGAATGTTTTCCAGATTCCAAGCTGTAGATGGCAATTTACTGGTATTAGGTGAAATGGTGCTTTTATGGATGCAAATAAACAAGCAAACAAAGCCAGGACTTTATATAGGGAACAACTTATAGACACTATTTTTTTTTAGTGAATTGTCAACAGCTTCCAGAAGGTCCTGAGTGCTCAGACACCCACAGAGAAATTACATCAGGAAAATGCTGTGGGAAACACTATGATACATCTTCAATAAGCTCAAAAATGGTCAACCTACACATTGTCTATATGGTGAGTTTCCATACCTATTTAACTCAGTAACAGTTGCGATACACTGAAACCCTCAAGGTGTAAACTGCTTAAAACCTACTGCCAAAGACTCGCTGTGTAAGGAAGAAGGAACATTTATGCAATGCAAGAAATTCTGATTTAAATCCTAACCAAGGGATACAACAAATTTCACTGTAATATTTTGACTTAAGGTTTATTATTATAAACGAAGCGTAAGAAGTCTTACTTGTGCTGACACAGCCAAACAAACCCCATTTGTGATAGAGTTCAGTCCCTTCCATACTGCATTTCCAAACAGCGCTCAGAAGAAAGGGGACAGATTATCAGCACGGTACTGATTTCAGAGAAAAATGTGCTGATGCATATTAGTTCAGGATTAAAGTATGAGGGGCTAGATGCAGCTTTCTGTGCTTTGCAGATGTATCAGGAGTTACAAAAAGCTGACAGCTACAGACTATAAGCTGACTCACCTAAATGTCCAGTTGTAATCATCTGTAACACGTTCCATGAGGTCAAACTGTGGCCCTGGGACGCTGCAAATTGGACGATTCCAGTTATCCCTTATTCTCATATAGAGGTTTCTGGTGTAAAAGTTCTCAAAATCTTGATAAAGTGGCACAAAATCCTGGTTTGAAAACATGCACAGGGTTATGTAGCTAGGAAAATGTCTGCTTCTGTACCCAAGCCATTCCCATTAAAAACTGATTCATTAGTAAACAGAGTTACAACAGCCACATGTCCCTATGTCACAAACAACTCCAGTCAGGAAATACCTTACTTAAATTCACTTGAAATACAGTGCATTTTTTAGGGGGTGGGTTTTTCTGTTGTTTGGTTGTTTGTTGTTGGTTGGTTTGTTTTTTTTTTTAATTGTCAACAAATTGGACTAATTTTCTAGTCCAACATTTGGAAAGTTTGAAACTCATGATTCTTTCACTTGGAGAAAACAAATGCCTCAAATTGAGCATTTTTCAATGTGTGGAGCAGACTGCAAAGATAAACAACTCATCATATTTCATGAAATGCTGGATACGTTAGATTAAAGATAGTCCGGTGTAATTGATCTGGGAATTACTGGTCTAAACTGGACATGCAAACAGACAGTTAAAACAACTAGTTTGGTTGACAATTAATTTCTATCTACAGATTTACTTGGAAATTAAATTAAAATAAAAGTATGGAATCTAAACAAAGTTTTATATGAAACCGCAATACAGCTATATTAGACACTGGATACAATAAATTGTTAAAATAACGTGTCATGTAGTTACGTTTGTGGGGGACTAGAGAATTAAATGAACGTGTAATCCATGGTGGATGGCAAAAAGATTTAACTGACATGTCTGGAACCAAAATAGCTCAACAAATGGCCAAATCATGAAGTGAATTGAAAGGATATTCCATGAGAATACTGATAAAAAGACTGCACCCATGATATTTCATTAAGTAGTGGAAGAATTTCATTAAGCGTAGGAAAAGCCAAAACAGGAAACAGTTTTGGGAATTTTATTTGCAAGAGGCACAGTAACACTATTTGCATATTTCCTCTATTATGCCTGGTATTATTGTAAATGATGGCTCAAACTACACAGAGAAGGAGGAGCAACAAAAAAATCTAAACAAAGTTAGAAGGCAACTGAGCTTCCTGAGGTGCAAGTTTCACTTAAAACTATGCAGGACAAACAAATTTCTAAGTCAGGACTCACAAGAATTCAGGCTACGTTCACTTTGTGCTGGGACAATGATTCCCGAGTGCTGTGACCAGCAGTTCAGCAAACCAGCAACTACAAAGACGTTAGCACTGCCTGTCACTATGAAGGACAAAGTAAAACAGCCAGATGGGACAAATTAAAATTGGGATTTAAGAGATGTGGAGAGATGATATATTTAACAATAAGACTTCTCTGAGTTTTCCCTTTCTGTGGATTTACCTTATACACTATAAACAGGATTTTTCTGAGACTACTCTGACACTCCTAGAACAAGGTGAACATCTCTCTGGGTGAAAATTATGATTTTACATATATATATATTCATACACAGGTGTTTGTTCTGCACTGCATGCCATTCCTCTCATCCCTATGCAATGTTCCTCTCTAAGATGAAAGTTGTCTGCCTTACTTTGGTAAGTCATTGGGCATAACTCACAAGCAGGTGAAAACTCAGCTTTGGATACATGTCTTTTTCATACATACTTTTTGTTGTTCTCTCTCTGCAGCAATGTTGCGTTTTTCTAGTCCCCAGGCTCTCATAAAATCTCGCAGGTAGCCAAATATCGTTCCCACTCCGAAACCCAGGAAAGTAAGAACAGCAACATACATTGGTGCCTGTTCAAAGTGCTCAACAAATTTTTTTTTGTAGACAGTTCCATTTGATATGCCATTCTTCTGAAAATATAGAACAGAAACTTGTGATTAATACATTTCATCTCATCAAAGCATCAAACTTTAGGCCTCAAGGCAAATCTTTTTCTCTAATACACCACAAATTAGGAGAGACATTGAGACCTCACACTGCATCAGCTGATGCAACCTGTACCTGAAGAGGAGGACCTTTAACACTGCAGTTGTTACTGACCACTACAGGTATCTTCTATTTTCTCTCCTCTCCACCAATGCCCTCAGTTGCAGGTGTCTTCAACACCACTCCCTTGTCTATTTTGAAACATGTGAAACTTATGAAAGATTGGCCACATATTATTGTGTAATTGGGCAATTATTTCAAAGGTGATTAAATGGAAACCACGATACTCTGTTCTTGCAAGACAGAGCTATAAAAAGGGAAGGGCAGTATTAAAAACTCACCTACACTGCACCCATGCTTCTGCAAGTCTTGTGTAACCCATTGCAACAACTAACCTATATACAACAAATCCTGTCTAAAATAGGGCACCTTTCCCATGATGTTCTTCAGAGCTGAGGAAGTATCCAAAACAGCTATGATCCCAGACCTCTCTATTCTGATTTCATAAATGCTTCTAATCATACTTTAGTGACCTCTTCCATACTTCTAAGGCCACTTAAAAAAAAAGAAAAAAAAAGAAAAAAGAAGACACACACAAGTCACCCTGCTTGTTGGAATTAGTGGCGCTATTGTGAGCAACTTCTAGAAATTTACAACCATGTGTGGACAAAATATTTTGTCTTGAAAATATTCTAAAATTTCCATTTTCAAATTAAAGAAGCTAAGTTTTTTCATTGCAATCTTCTCAAACCAACTTCTATTCAGTAGGCTTATTAGATTATTCTTTGGAAGAGAGCCAATTCCCTTATTTCAGCAAAATATCATGGCATTTGCAGTTACTATCTAAGTAATAGCCAACCTGCCAAGCACACCGAGAGGAAAAAAAGACACAAACACACATTTTTGAGCATATTATAAAGCTGCCTGTGGGATGGACGAACTGAAAAAAGTAGACTATCTATTTATGTAATGCAGCAAGCTGAAATAGGATAATCATATTAGGAACAAATACAAATTCATAGTACTTGTCAGACCTAGAATATTATTGATATTCATACTGCATTAAAATGCCTTTAACCTCAAAAGATTTTCATTTCAGTTGTAACTTTCTGTCAAGCCCTGGATTCACAAGGTTTTCTTGGGGGGGAGGGAAGAAAAAAAAAGAAAAAGAAAAAAGGTGTAGAAAGGTGGAAAGGTGTTGGGCGCAAGATAGAATATAAAGACTTTGAAGGAAACCCAAAAAAGGGAAACGTTGCTGGTCAGACTGAACAGAAAACACATTTAGACTTTGGAAAGACTTCTTGGTCTGTGAGGGAGAAGGAATGCAGGGCTGGCTCCCAACGTGTGATGGCAGACCTTTGAAGCAACGCTACACGTGCACTCCTACCTCAAGCTAATTGCTCTTTTAGGACAATATACTTACCGTGAAAAAGGTCTTACGAGGATGCATTAAATACATGGTTAAGTTGTATTTCACATGAGCGACAACAGCTGTGTGCACACAGCGACAAGATAAAGTAACTATTTCATCAAGGATTAAGCTCAGTTGTATTACCTTACATTTGCTATGGGCTAAGAGCATACTTATGGTTCTATCTGGCAATTCAATTGACACTGTAGCTTGTCAAGCTGTGATGATGTGATAACGCACCTGAGCCTGGAGGAAAGAACTGGCATGATGATTCTGTTTATCAATTTTTATTAAGAAACACTTTGTTGTTATATATCTTATTGTTAAAGGAACAGGGAAGCTCCTATAAGACTCCTGAGTTGCAAAACTCTTCTTCCACAATAGAACCTCTGTAGTGGAACTCTCATTTCAGCTGCTCCTGTTTTATGCAGTCAGCATGACATACGTATTTAAACATGTAACCCACCATCACCTACTGTCCTTAATACAAACAGCTAGTAGTAAATGGCATCAACAGTAGTGAAGTACTAAGAATGTGCAGTCAGACTGTGACCCATATTCTCCAGTCTATGAATGATGAAAATCAAAAGTCTTCAAATACTCCAAGGTTAGTAGAAGGCTGGGAAAACAAATTCAGAAAAATACAGTGACATCTTGCCTAAAAACTAAAGTGAGGACAACAAAGAGCATTTCATCCATCCCTAAAGCCCCCCCCAAAAAAAAAGTGGAGAAAGACTCTTAGGATTGGAATAACCCAAACAAGCGGATTTGCTGCTTCCGGAGAGTGGGAATATGGACGCTTTTGTTCAGCACTTCAAATCCAAGCACTGGGGTATGGGTGACTGACTGAAAATCATGAGGAAGTTCAACAGTTTCAGTCAACCTAAATGGTCCGTGGATGAACAATTAATTGTCATTTTGCATTACACTACTCTTGACTTTTTACATGGCATCATATAGTTTTACTTTAGAAAAAAAGAGGTGGAATTGGAGACCGTGCCTTTTGACCAACTAGACAGTGAAGACAGATGTAGTTAAGCTGTTGCTGGCAGCAAAATCTAATACAGCAGATCTCCTACAAATGCCTGAAATGATTTAGAGATCACTAGTTATAGTAGTTATACAGTTGGTGCCCTGCTGACTTGTACACTCACAAGTATATTATTATCTGTAATAGCACCTGTAATAGACAGTACAATTTCTAGCTCCGTGCCTCAACTGTAGCAATCCTAAACAGCAGATGATTTGGCAAAGATTCTAAAAACAATAACAGAGAATGAATGATACTTTCCTCAGTATATTCTCCCAACTTCCAGCAACTGGTGGCTTTGAGATTTCACAAGATTGAGATTGTGATCACATTTTGTGGTCGTGTTATCACATCTGGTAGTCTTCAATAGACAGCTATGAATTTGTTTATCATTTTTGAACCCACAAATGCTGTGGAAGTGAATTGTGACTTTTGAGAAATAATTTGTTAAAAAGGTATTTTCTTTTTTTATTGTCAAATTGCCTGATAATTTCATGTGACAATTTACTTTGATCATTGTGTTCAGCTTTTCTACCCAACCAATTATACAACTGATAATTTTCTGAAATTACTTCTGCCTCTCCACTTTTCTCTTTTCAAGCTGAAGAATCTTAATCTATTTAATTCTAGTCTAGTGTCCTGGTCCTTACATAGATTTTAAAATTTTTAAAAAGAATAATATATTTTAATGATTAACCTTCTCTTCACTCTGCAAAGTTCAATAATACCTTTTTGAGGTGCAAAGGGAATTAGTATTGCATACAACACTTGAGGGCACAGTATGGATTTACACATCTGCAGATGATGCTTTGTCTTGTTTTCTGTTGCTTTTTAAAAGATTGTTAACATTCTATTTGTCGTCTTGCCACAGTTCACATTTTCAGAAATAATCTCTTATGATTACAATATATCCTTCCTCGGTTGCAATAAATACCTAATTTAGAGCATTCTGCTATTTGTGCACTCTTGGATCATTTCCCTCTCTGATTCATTCATTGTTTTTTATTTAGTGACCTGCAATTTTGTCTACTGTTTTATTAGCATTACACACTACCAGTAAGAACTTTCTGCAATGCTTGTTGTCCAGAGCTAACTTGTCACTGCCCTGAAGAATTCACTATTGTCAATGCATATTGTCACCTACTTCTCTTCACCCCTTTGGGCAGGGGTGAGAGAACACAGGTCCAATAAGAGATTCCTGGTGGACTCCATTCCCTGCATCTCCCTAATTAGCTTTTAAAAAATGGTATCTTATTTGTAACCCCCAATTTCTCTGGCAAAAAGACTCAAGCAACAGTCCAGAGTTACTCAGCAACCTAAAAATCTTGAGTAAATACCCTTTGTGACACACTAATCCATGGTTTATTGGCTTGCTTTAAAAATTCTGCTGGCATTCCAAATCAAAATAGTTTCTCAGTAGTCTGCCACAGAGTATGTATACTTTCCAGGCACAAATACAGGGAAATTACTAATTGCCCAAGGCAGAAAGGCTATAGATGAAATTCAAAATGGATGTTTTGCCATGGAGGTTGACAAATCTAAGCTTTCACTGACTTCTCAGAAGCCAAAGCACCATCAGGATATGCAACTCCTGTGTGTTCAGTCTCTGCTTCCCTTATTAGATCCTGTTGTCTTGTACTCTTGATACTAAAGACCACACTGGCAGCTCAGCCTCATAACTGTAGCACATAGTTAGAGAGAACCCATGTCAACAGATCTGGCAGCAGCCTTATGCCACAGCTGCAAGTGGGTTTCCAATGGGATGCTCACAGCAAGTGAATTCCTGGGCAAGATTTTGATGCCAAGGAAGTCAACAGGAGTGATGTCAATGTAGTGAAGTCAGCTTTAAGTGCAATACCTCTTAGATCCCCATATTCTGTAGTTATGCAAAGTATTTTGAAACTCTCCCCTAATGAAGAATCCCCTCCTAAACGTCTTCGCTTTTTAAAATTGAGAAATTATCACTAACAACAGTTCTAACAGTGCTACTAGAATGGGCATCAGTATAAAATACTGACTACAATGGACATACAATCTTTATCAAAATAGCTTGCTTTTATAATAATGTAAACTAATCTTGAAGTCTATTAAGCCCACTCCTGCCAAGACTTTTATAAGGAATAGTTACAAAACATGATATTTGCAGTAGAAAGAAAAATAAAAGATAACAATGCAAGAGCACAAATAATATTTAAATATTTGTTCAATACTGCCCTTAAAGCAAGGAGAAAATATTTTGTTCCAATTAGGTCCTGCTGCCTCTGGAATAGCACTAGTTGGCATGAAGGGGACAGCTAGGAACTGGCCAGCATGGACAGAGGGTCCTGGTACTAAACCTGTGTGCTGGCCCCTTTTAATTCACTAGCAAAGAGTTAACCACTGGCGTAAGTTAGGAGTAAACCTGTGCCAGTGGAGTTGCATCAAGGAAACTGAAACCTAAGAACTCATGTTTTCATGCAAGTCTGTTTTGTAAAGACAACATAAACTCTAAAGAAATCCAGAAATTCCAATCTACTTTTTGAAACCTCTCCTTAATTAAATTTTTTTGAGCTATTATGGCCACTTCCAATACAGCAGCAGTAGGTGCAGACAGCTACATCCCTGAAATAAAACTACTGGGACAATACTAATGTCTTTAAATGTAAGTTCCCTTCTAGGAATAAAATCTGACCCAGAAGCAGACAAAACTTTAGTTTTACTCTCCCTCATTTTAAGAAGAAAGTTTCTTCTGTTTCTGGATCAAATTTTATCCTGTTGTTGCATAAAACCTATTAACAAAGCAATGAAGGCTGATTGATCTACATAAAGCTTCCAAGACAGATATGTATATGAATAGATAGGTGTTGAAAACTGAACCAAGTGATAGCCATGTTTGCTCAATATCTGCCAGATTTCAAGACGACACTGAAATCTTGAGCAAATTAGGACAGTGCATTGCTACAGCTGACAACTGACAGTAGAACTGACTGATAATCGCTGATGCAACATCTGATTGCTTGCAGATGGTTTGGTTCTACACAGATGTTTCCTCACTAACATTGGAAGAAAAGCATCTGGGACAAAGCCCTAAATGTAGGCAATTTTAGATGTCCTAGGATGTTAGACAGCCACATGCGGATGACAGGACCTATAGAGGCTCATATCCCTCTGGAACAGAAGCTGAAGATGGGGTACTACAGGATCCCATTTTAGCTGTGAGAAGGGCATGGTCCAGCTGAATCCCACTCAGAGCTTGCCACTGGACAGTCACAGTTTGAAGTGGCTTGTGTGCAATTCTGTCCCTTACGGACCACTGTCACCAGAAGGCTGGGTCTCAAAGAATGAAACTGTTAGGTTCTATGTGAGCCCACCAGGTTGACTCCCATAATTATTATGCTTTCCCCAAATCACCATACTTAGGCATCCAGTAGACACTGAGGCTTTCTTAATGATTGTATGCAGTCCCAAGGAGAAGAAAAAGGAAACTGAATTAGAATATTCCTATAATGAGTATACTATTGACACAATCTCTTCCAGTTACTGGTAACAATATCCTTTAAATACGTGGTTTCTTTTCTGTTACAACACATTTCAGACCTTACAGGCTTAAGTTTCTAAAATGGCTACATGGGGAAATTCATAGCTTACTGAGCCATACAGACAAGACTTAAATTAAAAATAGTTGAGAAACTTATGTGTGTAGAACGTGCTTAATAAAGGTCGCAGTCTCTTGTAATGTGATAAAGCCATAAGAAAGTATAATTTTCATATAACACAAACTATAAATAACAACCAATGCAAAAAACCACTTTAGTCCTTATTACTGCGTGTCTGCAGAATCCTTATTTAAACGGATAATTGATTTCTGCTGAACTGTCAAGAAAAGATATATACCTAGCAGTAAGGCAATCAATAAGGACTAAGGGTAAAATTTCCAAGACTGTGCAGAAGGTTTAGAAAATATAAGACACCTTCAGAACAACCTAGGAATCCATGTGCTATTGAACGGTCCAGAGATTTAGAATTTAACAACTCAGGAACTCTGAAAAATTTGCCCCCTGTGAACAGTATTAACTGCTACTTGTTCTGTTCTGGTACTTGGAAGTTTGTATGAAGACTGGGTGCTTTCACTATACTTTTCACAAGCACCAGGAAAATGATTTTGATTCGTTACTCAGCTGTCATCTAATTACTGATTAAAAACTTGCAGCTTCTCTGTACAAATTCATGACAGCATACTACTGGCAAATACCAACAAAGATATGGAAAGACAGGATCTTCACCTTCCCGACTTGAATCATTTTTTCAATTGGGCACAAGTGAAACTGTAACACATTCATCTCATAATAAATTCAGCACCTAGAAATCATCTCCTGCAATGCCATGACACTAATGCTATGAAAATACAGATGTGAATGACAAGCACATTAGAAATATACTGTTAAATATAAAATCATTGTTACATAATTAGGAAAACAATACCCTTGCTATATAATTTTCAGACTAACCCTTTACTCTGCTGCTGAAATGATACTTTTGAGTACAACATAGGAGGTTGGAAGGATGCAGAAGCCTTACTCATAAATAACATTCAGGAAGAGAAGAAGTTGACAAAAGCCTAGAGACAGCAGTGGCGAGAGGTCCAAACTAGAATAAACATAAACTTGGAAGGTGCACATTTCATTGTCTTAGTTTTGTAATTTTTTTATGCAGATATTTGTATTAATTCAAGAAGTTTTTTAGGCTGGTATGACAGGATGTGAATTTCTAACCCTGCATACACTACAAGTAATGTGCATTCTGGCATCAATGAATGTTTATTTCCAACTGTTAAGTAAACTGTCTACTGTATGCAATTTTCACAAAACCTATAGATCAGCACATGTTTTCATCTGGTATGAATTTAGTCCCACAAGTAGAAGTGCGCTTTGTGGAATGGTCATAGTACAGTGTTTGTCAAAAGAAAAGCCACATACATCTCCTCACAGCACAGAAGCTTAGAGTCATGTACTCAGACTCAGGACAAATGCCTGTAGTGAACCATGAAAATGCAATATGATGACAGAGACAAAAATCTAAGAAAACACTACTTTGAGCCGTAAGTTTCAGAAATTGCAATATAAACCCTAACAGATACTATCCAATACCAACTAAGGCACTTACATCAAACAAGTGCACAGGAGATAAAAACCCCTGCATAGTAACTCTTCTCCCAATGGCTTTACAACTGTACATTGCAAACAATAGCAAGAAACACTAAAAGGAAAAAGGAATATGTATGCCTGATCCAGCTATTACTCTGTTTGCCATCACCCCCAGAAAATACAAACGGGACTCAACACAACATAAATAGGGAGGCACAAGGGGAAAGACGGAGCTTAATAATTTCAAATTGTTAGAGACAAAACAATGAAGTTCACTATCCAGACAAATAGGTACAAACACCAGAAGGTATTTCCTAACCTTACAGCAATTACAGAGTAGAAAGCCAGGCATGTTGAATCAGACAAAAGAGCTGGATGAAACGCCTGGGTTACAGCAATCCTGACACAGTTCATGGCATCAAGATGCAGCAAGTGTTTGCTATTCTTTCTGAAGCTTAGAGTAAGCTACAAGATCCGCACTGCCCGGCCACACCATACTACCTCCTGAGCATTCAAATTCCATGGCTTTGGCTTCAAGAACAAGCAAACAAACAAAAAAGATGATGATGAAGTGGTATCACTTCAAAGGCTGTCAGTTTCCACACATCACTGGTGATGATCTATTCACACGGGAAATTTCTTACAGAAGTGATTTAACATTTAGAAATTCATTCTATGGATCTTATATATACATTTTTGATAAGAAACTGATATTTGTTTGGATCAAGACTGTAACTGAATGGAGAGATACTGGAAATGATCTAACCAGACTGCTAGTGATTTTGTGGAGTGTGGATTCCGAGCTAAAATCTGAATGAAGCAATCCACCAACTCAATTTCCCACATAGTGACTTTGCAAAGAAAATGTTTTAACTAGCATCAGATTGCTCTCCCTGCAAAATTCCTTTGTGAAGGAAATGCTGTAGGTGACTAGACAGATCTTATGCTTTAACTTGCATAACTGAATCACCATTGGATCCCAGAGCTCTTTCCATTATATAGTACAACAGCCTCAAACAGGGCCAGGATTTTACATATGGTGAACAAATGCGAACAGTTTAATAATGAGACATATATTCCCTATCACAATGGATGTGTCCCTGGACTTTCCTGGATCACACCAAATGTATCAGAAGCTTCAATCTTAATTTGTTAAAATTTCAGAAACAGTCTCATTGGTTTCCTGAGATGACAGCACTGGTTTTGATGAAGACTTCTGGTAGACAAAATATATCAGGTCTCTTGTTAAAGGATCACAAATATAATTTAGAGCATTCATATTTCCTACCTGAAAGTTGTGCATTATTCTAATTATTCTGAGAGTTCCACAGGTTAAGTTGAAACAGTGTGCCCTCAAAGATATTCCTATTATTGCAAGAAATAGCATATCGTATTTCAAGAAAGGTGATGACAGAAAAATAATTACCAATTTTGTTAATGCAATCAGAGTCTTAGCTGGATTTATGCTACCTCTAGTAAAAGCAGTAATGAACTACATTTAGATTACACTTAAATACAGATCTCTTGGCATTCCACAGATGAAGAGGAAAGAGAGAGGTATGAAATACCACAATCGAAAGATTTAATGATGGGAAAAAACAATTTAATGATGGGAAAAGCAGAATTTCTCCAGAACAGCTGGGAAAGAGGAAATCGGGATTTGTGTTGCTAGTTTTACAGAGAGGGGAATTATAAACTCAGTAGGAAGACAACTATCTGGGTAGAAAAGGACTTCCTCTGAGCTAGGATTGGACTTAAGCATCAAAAAAGAGCCCTAGGGAAAGAAACCCACAACATTCAGAATAAACTCACTTATTGTAGAGCACATGGGTTTTTAGGACAGAAGAATTCAAGGATGATGAGGGAGACAGGCATCCTATAAACGTGCCAATAGTCTCACAGCACATCACAGTGGGAATAAAGTTGAGAAAATGAATAGTTTGACACCTTCAAACACAAGAGAAGCTGTCTTAAGCAAGAAGACAGGAATTCATTTAAATAATAGTTAGGCAACTTGGCAGCAGTGCCCATGGCATAATTAGTCAGATGGACTATACCAAAGCCCGCATCAGAACCAGCAGACGTGATCAAATCAGTGTACCACTTAATTTAACAACATGACACGGGCTGCAACCCACCTACCCTCAAATTACCTTGTGACAGCCTCAGAAAGTTTACAGAGTAACCTAAGACTCATCAACTTGTGCACTAATACAGAAAGGTTATATATTTTAACAGATGATACCCATTTAATTACTTCATATTCCCCCCCTAAAATACTATAGGAAAAGTAACATCCTTCTCTAGTGATATTTTCTTTGGAAAATATCAAGAAAAGGTGTTTTCAGTCTGTTATGATCAAGTAATGTCCACCTCTGTACCTATAAGGAACTCACAGGTGGACTCCTCCAGGATCCCAGAAGTGGTACAACAGTTCTGCAAGAGGTGGTCCCTTCCCACTCAATTCAATTTCTGCCTGCACAACTGAAAAAGATGATCTGGGCCTTGATGGCTTCTTAATATCTATTTAGTTGCAATGATATTAATGAACGATTATTAAATTGGCTAATTCAATTTTAGAGTTAATAACAAAATAATTGAATTCTACTTCAATTGCTGGAAGATTAATAAAAAAGAATGTAGAAATAAATTGTTACACGATTATTTTTTTACTACATCATACATTAAAATACTCTTTTTAAGTTGTTCCAGTAATTACGTAAGTCATAACATGAAAATGGCTGCCTTTCTCTCCTCTGAACTTTCTGTAACTACCAGGTTTTCTGAAATCACCCTTAAATAAATGCTTTCCTCAGGTTTCATAGCAGTCTAGACACAGACAAAAGCAAAGTCCTCACCCCACCATGTACCATGTCAATCAGTAGATCCATATCTACCAAGATCCAAACATGTGCAGGCTGTGGTTCTTGGCTGAAAAGACAAGGATTAGGAAAAAGCAGCACACCATAAATCTGAGAGACAGTAGTCAGGTGCAAGAACACGGAGAGAAAGGTGTGACTGAAGCACGTTTTGTTGGTTCAGCAAAGGAAGGCATCTTTTCAAATGAATAGCAAGAAGCAAAAAGTCAGTTGAATTAGCCTTTGGATTTGAACAATTTTAACATGTTTTCTAAGAAAGCAATGACTTATGCCCTCATGCTATCCCTCTGTCTGCAAGTACCTTCTAGTAGCTTTTGAGCTCATAGACCGATTTCAAACACATCTGATGGAAGAACAGAGGTCTTCAAGATAAAAGCTTTCCTGAAAGCTTCAAGACAATCTGATCTTGATAGAGCAAAGAGATCCAAATCCATGTGCTGAAAGGAAAGGCAGCAATAATTTGGCTCTTTAGCCATTCTTAGAGTGAATTACTCAAGTGTAACTGTAACGACCCACGAGCCAGCACCTACATAGCTCTGAACAAGGTTCAGCACATTCAGTCTCTTGCCCATCTGGAAAGTGAGAATGTGGTAGGCAAGCTTGGGGTGGTGGAAGATGCTGGACACAAAACAAGATGAGATCAGGCTTCATTAGACCCATTGCTAATGGGAAAAACAGCTGTAGACATTTCACAAGCTTTTATCTTACCTCCAATATTATTTCTTTCCATATTGTCGTGGGGTAAATTAAAAACCAATACTCAAAACATTGCTGCACCTTGGATGTAGTTAAGTAGACATTAGGGTATCTTAACTTAAAGTTTTCATTTATACTGATCATAAAATGGTTGAAATCAAGGGACTTAGGAAAAGCAGGAAATGGAACAGCAGAATAACAGATTTCAGGAGAGCACAACTGTACTCAGAAATAGCAGGCAACTCTATAGGAAGCAATATTAAAGCCAAAAGGAGCTAGCAGAAAACCCAGCCTTTCTTAAGAAAACTTAAGAAAATAATGTTAAGGGCAAAAGGACAAACCACTCCAGCACTACCAAGCAGTATGCAGGTCTCAGCTGAAGTACTCCATCCAGCTTTGGGCAGTGCGTTTTAGAAAGAAGAGGTGAACCAAACACAGAGAGCTGAGAAGAGAAGCATAAGGTCTGGTCAAGTAAGTTATGAGGAAAGAATGAAAGAATCTGAATTATTTAGTCTAAAGAGAAGAGAAAACCCTAATGACTGGCAGCCTAAGAAGCTTCAAACATGTGAAAGGTAACTGCAAGAGGTAGAGAACCCTCTATGCTCTGGAAAGCACCAACATGCATAAATCATAGCCAAAGTGATCTAAATCAGACATTAGAAAGAATTTTCTGCTGGTAAAAGCAGTTAAACATGAAGCTAGAGCAATGGTGGTATTTAAGATGGGTGTAAACAAACCTATGTCAGGAACATCTTATGTATAGTCTAAGCTAATATTGTCAAGCAAAAGGTATCAGAAAGCAGTGCTGTCTCTTAACAAAATCCCAAAACACAGTGGCACAGCTTATGGGCTAAGAGGCTCCAGAACAGCCTACAAGATACTCTAGCATACAACTGGATCCAGATAAAACTGGGTCTGCTTTGTTGTAGAGAAACAGACTAGATAAGGCTTTTAAGCCTTATTACCTAATTTTCCCATTTACCTTACGTCCTGAAACCTCACCATGACATGAAACATGGAACAGAAAAGACCGAGCACTCTGAAAATAGCTGATAAACATTTTGCACAGAACAAAATTCAAGGATGGTTTAGAGAACCTCTAAAGTGGAAGAAGAGAGTAGATAGATTGAGTTTCTGTTGACAATAAAATTAACATGACACCAGCTTTTGGCAACTGTCTGTATTTGGAGAACTTAAATCTGTTCTCCTTACACCTTACAAATCACTGAACAAAGTTCTGGCTAATAAAGACTGTCTAGACTTTTTCTTTTTTGTAGTTCTTTTGTGGCCACACAAGACCCCTGTTACCTCTATCTCATTAACATCTTTACGCCACATCATTCTAGTATAGCAATCCTCCAGGAGATCTGATAGTGTTTCTCTGACTTTTCCATTAGGATAATACTTCTGTCCTTGTGCTCCTAAACTGGGGAAGTACCGAGACCAACAGCAGGTGGCAAAGTAAAGACTGGGCAGGATCATCTAGAGGGATGTGCTGAAGCTCTGATCAACCATACACACTCCTGAGCTACCTGATACATTTCGGGAGTGACAGAAGATAGCTATCTACTAATCTTACTTCTCAAACATGACCATTGTGAAAAAAAAAAAAAAAGTAGTTTTAAAGCCCATAAAAATGCAAAGATTTTAAAGTACTAGTAAAACAAATAGTCTCATATTTATGAAAAAAACAGTTGTTGTTTAAAGTTACATGTGATAAGCATGTCACAGTAAAACTTCATGTAGAAGATAAATAAACCTTTTTCAGAAGACCTCATGTTTCACCTCTACCCTTCCATATCTGCAAAAAAAAGGAAAAAATTACAAACCTGAACTTAAGATTAATGTCGTGCCTGTCTATCATGGCTGCTACAAATACATATATGCAATGAGGCAAATACTAAGCAATGACAAAAGGTGCCAGTGTCTCACTCAGCTGCAGTGAAGAGAGGTCTCAGATTTGTTCTGACAACTTCAGTTCAACCAACTACATCCTCTACATCCTTACATCCTAGCATTTAGCAGAGAAAAATATAATTTACTTCTCAGCAATGTCCACATGTGCAAAGTAATATGATCTCACTAGCATGTCTCATGGTACAAATCAATTGATAAAGAATTAATACAGCTCAGTTACTCTGGGGGAAAAAAAGTACCCAGTACCTGAGGTCTCATGCACATAAACTCCTCACAAAACCTATCCAGGGAGACACTCCTGTAGGTAAATATTCAGATGTTTCAGACATAATGCTTCCCAGAAAATTCTGAAACAATACTATTATACTCTGATAACTCCTTGTTTTACATTCCTTTCCACTCCACAGGGAATGAAGCTCTGTGCTCCCCTCATTCTTATATAGAAAATTAATTACCTAAACTGAATTTAGAAATCTTCTGTGTCCATCCTGACAGCTCCCTTATGGACTAATGGAATAACTTCAGCCTGTGTAAAAAAATCAGTTGATACAAAACGAAGAATGACAAGAGGGACATGCAGAACAACCACCATAATTCAAGAATATCTCCCTTTGTGGACCAATTTCATACCCCCCCCCCCCACCTTTTTTCTTCATTTTCATGGATCAAAACTAATCTCTTAGAGCACAGTAGCTGTTGGAAGATAAAAAGTATAGTAAAACACCAATTTCAGTTCCTGCATCTCACTTTTTTTTTTTTTTCTGCATTCTGCTCAGGAGGAAGGAAGTGGAAGCTCCTAGAACAGAACTGACATATAGTTGCCCGGCAGCAGGGACTCATGAGGCAGAATCCAGGGTCTGTCAGTGGGGGAATACAGCTAAGGCACCGTGAGATCCAAAGAAAGCACAACTCAATACTTGGGAAACGCAGCTGTGGGCACCAGCACACAGCCCTGGAGAAACCTCTAAAAATGATGAATCTTGCTTCCAGAAAACAGAACTGTCAGCTGTAAAGGCTAAGCTATGTGATTAGCTTGAGTTACCTGTTCAAATAATTCCTTGAATTATGGGAGGACCTCATGTTTCAAACGATGTCTCACTCTTCTCTTTAACCAGCAGTGCTTCCACTCCAGGCTGGCAGGAGATCGCACATAATGCCCTCTGCTGCCAAGCTACACTCCTTATTCTGCACCAAGTCAGTCCATGTGGCAGGTGATTTCTGCAAGGCCCAAAGGCAAGGTCTTGCCTCAGTGACACGCAGGGGCTCCCGGCTCACAGCTCGTACAGGAGCCACCACCTGCTTCCTGACGCTGAGTTTTACGAAAGCAAGACACCTTTGCAGAACCTTCCCTCTGCAGGAGGTAGTGGCTCTGGAACAGGACTCAGCTCAATCAGAGGTCTGGCCTGAGTCTTGCCTACATCCACCCAGAAGGAGATGGCAGACCATATCCCCATCCAGTTGTAGACTCTAATCCCCAAAGTGTACTATAAGCTCTAGCTTTAAGTCAAGTTAAAAGAAAAATAAATGAAAGTTTCTCCTTTTGGACGAAAGGAGGGTTAAGGCAGTTCAGGGCTAAGTGCTCAGTGCAGCCATGTCCATCGCAGCTGTTGTGTGGAAATGACACAGAAACGTACAGTGAAAGGCACCAGCTTCCTTGAGGGACTTTGAAATGTACCAACAAAAAGTTATGCCCATTTCAAAAGAGACAGAGAAAAGCATGCAGAGAGGTTATGTCACTTCATGTCAAGTACTCTAATACATAACTTCTGTATTCATGTAGTTTACTTACAGGTTTGCCTAATCAAATGCATTGCTCACAGAATCACTATAAGCCAAAGCACAGGGGTAAACCCCAGTATCCTCTGTCATTTGTTAATGAACAAAACAGATTACAAGTTTTTTTGGAAAGGTAAACCCTGAACAATGGAAGAGTATCCAAACTGGGATTCTACCAAACTATTGCTCAAAAAGGTAGGCTTGGCTAGATCTGTCCACTGTATGCCAAAATTGCTGGATGACAGCCACGTAATAAGACTGTATAGGTCCTACACCACACTTAGACAACTGAAAACGCAACTGTCAGAGCAGTGGTAAGTGAAGATACACAGGAAGGACAGAAAATAAGAATATAGTTATGCTTAAAGTTCAGATTATCATTTATGTCTCGACTGCAATGGAATGTCAAATCTCTAAAGTACCCTCACTCAGGTGCATCACACCATGTAGATTATTTGCATTAAAACAGAACATAACCTCTGGGGGAGTAAACTCATGCCAAGAATGGAAAATATGTGACACGGGCATTCCTGTGCTGTCAGGAGAAAGGATCACAGACCACAGAATTATGAAAGATTTTTATTTTATGTGGCAGCCATTCAAAAAATCTGACCACTTAGTTTGCAAAGCAGAGCTGAGTTATTTTGAAATTCCATATATGTCCCTGTGTCTCTGCAGTGAACAAGAGCTACGCATTACCAACTTTTTCCTGTGTTACAAACCTCAGTAGAATAACGTTGAAGGCTTGCATTCCTACACAAAAAAACTGCAACTCTATCCTGATTTCCTATGATCTGTCTCGGTCCCACACAGCCCTCAAATCTGCTTCTGGTATCTTAAGAGACATAGTGCAGAAGAGACCACATTTCCCCAGAAATACTACGGCCCAATTATGGATATGGAAAGAAAATTGTTAAATTTAAATATATTCTTAAAGAATGTATGACAAAATGGATTAAGGCACTCTCACTACCCCAGATGAACAGAACAAGTGCATTGCAAACAGTTACAAAAAAAGGTTATGCTAGAATTCTCCTAATGGGAATATGGTAAAAAGCTGGTGGCAGCAGCCACGGCAAGCACTGCTGCTTTTAACTAAACATTCAGTCAACATCGAAGTATTTCATTTCAGAGTATTACGTGTTAGTCAATACACATTCTGGCTATGAAATGATTCATGCTTCTGTGGCTACCCGCTTGCCAGTTCTATTTCTTTGCTATTTGCAAAAAAAAAGGAAGGAAAAGAAAACCCACCCAAACCCCAACTCCCTTCCTCTGAGATTGCAGCTGCTTACAGATCCACATCTTCCCCTCCTTGCGCCATTCCTTCTCTTTAGTTGCTTGTCTTCACCCTGGCTGAAATCACCTGCCACAGACTCAACCCATCCACCTTTCACCTCCTCTTGGCTTTCTCTCTCTACCCCGCGGCTACGCCGGCACCCCCAGCGCGTTGGGCACTCCCCTGACCTAGTTCTCACAGTGCAATTTGCTCCCTGGGGCGGCTCCACCTCACTCCACCCCAGCGCTGCCTCTGCTGAACGCAGCTCGCTCCTCAGGACAACCCAGCCAGCCAGACTCTCCAGTTCAACCACTGCTTTATCTCACCCCCCTCTTTTCCACCTGACTGGCCAATTGTCACTTGGGAGAGAGCTTTGTCCCTTCCGTTGACTAATACCGATTTTACTGACCTTGACTTGAAAGTGAGGAATTACAGAAGTTCAGCTGTGATTCCTTGTGCCTGCTATTGCCACTTGAATAATTAGGAATTGTGCCAGGCAGGTATGTCTTATTCACAAGTATGTTTTTCTCATAACAGATGTGAAAGTGGGATCTAAACCAAACTGTTTATAATTGTAACCTGCTTGGCTTATGACATACATGGTTTTGTATCTAGCTGATGAGTAATTTGAATACCTGAAACAAAGCAATATTAGATAAATTAGATATTATGTAGCTCAAGAATTAATTTTCCTACTTCAAAAGTGACCAGTATCCATATATAAAGACCTGTTTCCGGCAGCTTTAGGGATATCCTTCCCTTGCAATGTCTTGCATACGTGTGCAGTTTTAAGTTATGTTTTTCCAATTTAATTCTCTTTTCAAAACACAGATAGTTTCAAAGTCCTGACAATGTTCTTACCTACTCAATTGTTAAAAGAGTGTTGTTTATGAGTCCTGCTAAATCTTACATGTAGAACAATATTGGCTGAAAAAACACCCCAAATCACAAACTCCTGTTCAGTTTTGCAATGATCAGCCAGAACATGAGAACAGATAAAGCACAGGTGTGTTTTCTTGTTTTAACCACGGCTAAATGAGGTTAATAAAAAAACAGCAGTTATTTCAAGTTAAGAATTTTTTTTTGTCAAATAGCATAGAAAGTAACACCGGTTTCCATTTGCCTCTACCACAAGTTTCAAGAAATTGTGCCAGAAGACTTATCATCAGACTTGCTAACTCTGTTTATCAACATGATCTCATATGTAAAGCTGTCTCCTATTCCAAAAAGGTATAGTTGGCAAATATGATTGCATTACACATGATCGATGCCCACCTCTCATATCTCTGCTGAAACATTGCATTGCAAACCCTGTGTAAGTCCTGTGGCAAATGGCTGGGGTTTTTGGCCACACAGACAAATGGGCATGTAGCACAACCAAAAATGCAACATACTGTGCAACAGTGACTAAACGTAGCCTTGAAATGTTAGCCCTAAGCCAGGAAGACGTACAGTGCTGGAAAAAAGAAAGATAGGAATGAGCAGTGAACAGTGAAGTCTGCAAACAAATTATTGTCAGTCAACCATAGTGGTTATTTACTGAGAAGTGTCAGGGTGCAGAGATATTTCATCAGCTTCCCCAGCAAAACATCACTCAAAATAACAAGAAAACTAAAGAACCCTCAAACCATCTTCTGCCAGTCTTTTACACCACATTCTTTAGGCAAAAGCCCTTCTTGGATACCCAGTCAAAAGCTCTTTAATAGGCTTTCCACACTATTCAAGTTATTCTATGGTAGCTCTGAAAAACAAAATATTTGAATTATGATTGCCTAAATCTCAAGGCAGAAGCAGTCAGAGTTCTCTAAAATGCCTAACCATCAATCTTCAGCCCGAGCTTACAGAAAGTACCTGTCACCAAGTGACAGGTTTGCATCCATTCCATTCTGCCCTTATGCTTTTGTCCCGAAATACAGCTCCCAATAAAATGCCATTGCAGAGTAGGTGAGATGCTTGATCAACAGGAGGTGAACTGAAATCATGAAGTCTTTGCGAAATGGGAAAACACCAGCCAGATGACAGTGATGAGTTTGAATCTGCTCACCTTTGGACCAGTCTCCTCTAAAGATGAAGAGCTGAAGCATGACTGAAGTAGAGCTGAATTACTGCAAATGAATAGCCTTTAACTTGAACTCAAGTTTCATGTGTAGACAGGCTGGTAGAGGAGAAATGTCCCGTGAGAAATGAGATCAAGATACATTTTTCTATCCTGACTTACTAGTGGCAACAAGAATGGGAGACGGGTAAACTGCTTTACAAAATAATGAAAACAAATCACTGGTATTTCAAAAAGTGGGAAGACTCTGATGAAAACCCCTGCGAATGAAGAAGGTTCTGCTCCTATGTGTACCAAGTATTTTACAAGAAAAGGATAGAAAATAAAGTCTTTATCTCAGAAAGTTTACAGACTAAATAAATTCCAGAGAACTGCAATGATAAGATATGCACCACGCAGAAACGAGTTAGAGCAGAAGTAAACAGAGCACCATGAACTCTGGGAATGATAAATTCTGGGTTTCTACGTGTGTCTCATGTTGACTAACTTTGGTGTCAAATAAAGCAACACATTAACAGAAACTTCTTTTTTATTTGGGATGTAGATAAAATCTCCTTTCTACTGCAGATTGTCCAGGGTACAGGGGGAATGAGTTCACACAGCAGCTTCTCTTTCAACAGGGAACGTGCAGGGCCTTTCTTCTGTGCCCAGCTGCCTACTTTAAGAAAAGAGTGGATTATATGCCTTTGCCAAATCTGACTGAAAATGGCCAACTAGTTCACAAGTTGTTAGGGAGTTGACAGACAGAACCACTAAATGCGCCTCATTTCTATAGGGAATGAGGCCAAAACCAACCGAGATTGTATAATGCTACCAAGCTGAAAGAACAAACTGTGTAGGTGGGTTTTCTTCCTCTCATAAAACACTCCCCTTCCCCAACCACATACATTTTTGACACCTATAGTGTTCGGCAGGGAATAAAAATAAGCATGCCTACCTGATGCTTTAAGAATTTGCATAACTTGTCATTGCATGAAATCTTGTTTCCTGTAAATGTTAACATTTTTATAACAAAATCACAGGATTACAACACTCTGTTTCTCATTAGACACATACTGAAACAGTCAAAAAACCCAAAGTCTCTGATAATACTACTGACAAAATCAAATAAAACCAGGTTTCACTTCACTTACATAAACCCATGTAATTCTCAGCCCACACACAAGAACTTTTCAAAAGGTTTCCACTTATATACTGAATCACAGATATAAAAAACTACTAATAGTACCTTACCTCTGCAAATTTTAAAATATTTTCCACCTATTGATGGGTAAAGCTGATTTTTACCTTCTGATTTGCTTGATTTAATTCTGCTGTGCTGAAAGCCATGCCAACATTTTCAAAAGCATCAATTAATTGATAATTTGCGTTGGGGGTGAGGTAGAAGCTGACAGCTCCATTTTTCATCTGTCATGCTTGGTAATGCTGTCTTGCTCATTACTAGCGGGGAGTCTGCTGACTTTCACTCTTGCGTAACCTCCAGAGATGGACACCTCTAATGCAAAAGCCGCAGTGATTTCTTTACCAAATCAAAGAGGCGATTACACGACTTCCCATACATAGTTAAGACAATAAAGATAAGAGATTTGTCTTCTCACAACAGAAATTTCAGAAGACCCAGGATGCTAATGAAGTGCAGAGAAAAACTTGTTGGAAATGGGACAGGTGAACCTGTATACTTCAGAAGACACTGTATATGGAGGGAGATGGAAGGATCTTGTAGACGTTACTTTAATGCTGAAAACTACTGCTGTAACAAGTCCTCTGCTAGATTTCTACACTGAGCACCAATGCCCAAGGGTCAGGTCTTTGGGGCCAGCCTGCTCAGCTCTCCATCCTTACAACAGACAAACAAAAAGAGGACAGCCTCCTTGCAGCCCTTCTTGATCTTGTATATCTCTGGTTAAAGACCCTAACCTTTTGCAGAATTTTATTTCTTTAGCTTTCACTGGTGAGCAAGAGATATGAGGAAGCCAATTAATTCCTTTACAGGGATACAATGAATTACACCTCTCCTGGGACAAAAGGTTTAACCCAAGGTGAAACTGAATTGTATTAAAGCTGCTACTCAGTTCTCAAAGCACACGTCTCCTGTCCCAGGACACAAACTTACTCATAATTACTTTGCCAAGTGTTACTAATGCACACAGCATATCTAGTATTTCACACTACTGCAAGTCAACATACTTGTTCCATTAATATACATCTGGAAATAAAGGCAGATTACAGAATTGATAAGCTTTCTATCCCTTGAAAACATCTAGATTTTAAGAACAAGCAGGTATTCTTAGCATATATCAACAGCATACTTGTCACAGAACGAAACCCCAAAATGTTAACTTTTTTCTTTAAAAGGTGTTGATTTTGCAAATGCTCATTTTTGTTTCGGAATCTGTACTTGTTCCTCCTTAGTTATTAGATTTTAGAAACAAAGATTCTGAGTTCAACTTGAACAGAAACTATTAAGAAATGTATTGAAATCCAAAAGTTACTAACAGACAAGTTCCACCCATATGGGATTCTTCCTAGATTATTTCACAGAATCACAGAATGGTAGGGGTTGGAAGGGACCTCTGGAGATCCTTTAGTCCAACCCCCCTGCTAAAGCAGGTTGACACAGAGCAGGTTGGACAGGATCTCATCCAGTCAGGTTTTGAATGTCTCCAGAGAAGGATATTGATTAAGTGATTTCATATTTCTTAACCTGGGATGAAACTGGGCTTTACATACACAGAAAGTAGAACCTACTTTGTAACACCCCTCCACCCCACTCACCCACAGATGCACCAGTCCAATACTCAAAGGCTTATTAAAAATAACCTAAATCAAGTGAAAAGAAACCGAGGAGGATGGCCCATGGGTGAGGAATGACTGGGATTAAAAAGAAAGGAAAAGGGGTGGAGATTACATCAAAACAGTTTGAACAGGGTTTGTTTCCTTTGTGATCAAAACAAAGCAACAAAACCTCAAGAAGATTTCCCCCTTCAGGATTAACACATCCTGGTACCTGCTAGAACCTCCCAAACAATCTTAACACCCACATATGCAAACAAAAAAGCTGTTTATATAACAATGATGCAAGGAAAAAATTGCACAGGAGAGCAATGCCTAATATAAAGGAGATACGACATCAAGAGACATGCAGAAACTTTTCTGTGCCAGAGACAAAGTAAAACGTTCCCTTTGAGCATGTCTGATGTCAAGAGATTGCTGGAAGTTCAAAAGCTCAAACCCATGAACTTACATGATCTTAAAAAGGTGGGAAAATATATTGATTTTTCAAATGCTTTCTTGGACCATGAAATGCTTTCAACAAAAGCTCATTCACTTTGCATTGTTTCACTGTTTGGTGTTGGTATCTGTGTAACACCTGAAACTTTGAGGCTGATCAGCAAGTGGCCCAAGTAGGAGACATATTTGATCAGATCACAGGGCTGGGATTCTTTCAGGGAACAGCTGACAATAAGGTACAATGTGACAAGCATGAGTGGTCTTAAATTTACTTCTCAGGTTATATTCTCTGGCCTCCAAGGTTCCCATCTAAGTCACTACAGTCACTGACACACGGCTGCCAGGACTGGGCGGAAACATCCCTATCCTGCCCTCTTTGGGCAGTGCCTTGGGATCTTTACAGATCTGCCCCATAAGAGTGTGTGCAAATGCCTGACTGCAGTTAACTTTATCTTCATGAAGTGCAACCACAAAAGGAGAAATGTTTCTTTCAGAAGACAAACACAGAGTTTTGCGAAGACACAAGGAACATACAGGAAACTGAAATACAGGGACAGACTGAGGATTTCTCTTGCAGAAGAGCCCTAAGAAGCTCAAGAACATACAAACAGCCGCTGTGATTCCATGTGTAGGCTGACAGTTTTGCAACGATGAGAAGATTAGCCAGTTTGAAGTCTCAGATAGCTACGTGTGAATCACAGAGAGGGATGTATGGCAGCTCTTCAGACCACATGAATCAGCAGCAGCGACAGGGACGCAGGAACTCAAATGGAAGTTCCCGGAGGAAGCAGAGCGCAGCATGATATCAGCTGAAATGGCTATGAGTCTCAGCTCCTCACCACAAATGTGTCTTTCCATATTCCTGTTGCTAAGTGAGTAAATCCTCGCTTCTTGGTAGGCTGAGGGGAAACACCGGATTTTTTGGAAGAGGGGGAAATTACAGAGCACGCGCTAAAGCCTGCGCTTGGCCACATGAACAAAGGAAAGGATACAGCTGAATAATTTCCAAAAAGGCTGAGATGATCAGAGAACACACAAGGCTTTGCTGTGTTACATTTACACTGAATGTTCTCTCAGAAATTCAAAATACTTTGGGAGGGAGAAAGTCACCTGGCCGGAATAGGTTAAATACCACTTTGTGCTGAACACATGTACGTGTTCACATCTGTGCTGCACATAGATGGCATCTGCCCTCGAAATTCATCTCTTCACCTTGCAGTTTTGCACTAAAGGTATCTTGCTGCACGCTCTAGCTATCTCACTGAATTAATAGATCCTAAAGTTCAAAATGCTCCAGCTCCTCTTCAGTCCGGTACACAAAACTACTGGTTCCCGCTGCCTGCTCCTCTCCTTAAATAACGTTTTTCTTCCCAATTCAACATCCATCCCACAATGACAACTCTCTCAGACAATAGTCTCACAAAACTTCTGGCTTGGTTACTTTCTAAAAGTCTTCTCTGTGGAAAAATCTGCTGCCAGGAATGGCAGGAATTCTCTGGCTGAGGCACTGGTCATTGTAAGGAAATTTAATTTCCTGTTTTGCTGGTTAATGCCACAGTTCTAGCCACAACAAAAGTTAATTCTCTTTTAAAAGAAATTAAAAAATAATAATCCATGAGAGAGTTCATATATCTGCTGGCAGCAGAAACAAACCTGCATATCATGATAAATTAAGGGCTCTTTATGGTTGTCTGGTACCCTGTGAAACAGGATTTGACTCACCACTGCACACTTGCAAACAGCAAGCTGTAAGAGGCAGCATGATGTTAACCATTTTTCTGGCAAAAAATCAGGTTTTATAGAGACTGTGGAAAAATTAACAGAAGATTGGCAAAGAGGCTCAAAGTGACCTGAAGCTGAGGTGTAGAAAAACACAGACATCGTACTAATTGTTGTGTATTGGACAAGGAAAACTTCTGTGTTTCAATAACACAGGTCTCTGATAGACTTAGAGGCACCCTATTGAACATGCTTGAGATCCCTGCCCTGCTGTGGGAAAGATCAAAGCACGATGGTAAACTACGCTTGTGCAAATCCCTGAAATACAGGCAAAAAATGCAGGTTTGGTGATCCTCTAATATGGATGAAGCCCCATGGTGCCTGCACCCCTGCTTGTGTGCCTCTGCCCGGGTGCTGCTTTGGGGATCTGCTGGTAGATGAGGTAATGACAAAAAATTACTCTTTGCATTTCATCTGTGGTTTTGCTGGTCCTGTGTCCTCAAACTGTGTCACAGAGTGACCCGGACAGTCCCTAAGCCATTATCTTATCATTCTGCCCATTATATTAATGAACTTGCTTCTGCAGTGGAACGCAGCCAGCTACATCCCTTGATGACATAGCAGATAGAAAACACATATTACTGTATTTGTTTCTGAAAGCTAGACTGCCACTTACGGCTTGCAAAGGTAACTAAGTCTCATGCTGAAGGAACTTTAGTACACAAGCAGTAGGACTAGCCACTTTATGTCTTTTCTTTACTAATTACCTGTACTGAGGAAGAATAAGCTACTTGCGAGGTAATTACCCACAGAAGCCCCACTGGGGTTCTGCATCAGTTCTGTCCATTTTCAGATCACTGTGGCTGACTCTCACCAGAGAAATTCTGCTTCCTTAAACTAAAGGGTCACAGAGTCTCGTAGACTGGACAGGCCCTCAGCTGGTCTCTGGTTCATTTTCATGTTCTAAGTCGGATCAACAGCAAATTCCCAGCAGCGTGGTTGGGGTTTTGTCCAGCTGGGTCCCAAAAGTCTCCATGATGGAGGCTCCAGAGTAACATATCCCCATGCTGTTATCTGCATCTTGGTTTTGTTGGGATTTTTTCCCTATATATGAAACCTCTCCAGCCTCCAGGCAAAGTATGAACCATTAATCACTACCCTTTGAGCCAGTTATTAACCCATACAGTAGTCTACCCATCGAGACCGTAATGTCCCAAGTAGCCTATGAGGACGGTACTGCTAAAGTCAAGACAGATGACATCCATCACTCTCTCCTCATTCACAAATATAGTCATTTCATCACAGAAGAAAATTAGTCAAACATCATTTATCTTTGGTACACTAATGCTTGCTATTCCCAGTCACCTTCCTCTCTACGCTTCCAAAAACAGCCTTTGCTAGAAATCATCTATCTTTTGATGACAGGTGGAACCATTTGCCTTTCTTACGTTACCAGGGATCTTCTTTGATATCTATGACCTTTCAAAGATGATAGCGTGTGATATCACTATGACACCAGCCAGCACACTTGGATGCTTCCCTTCTCGTCCTATGTACTTGTATGGGTTGAGATTTCTCAAGAGATCCATGACTCAAACTTCTTCCATTACTGGTAGTTTGATGACATGGAGGCTTGGAAGACTTTGTTGTTGAAAACTGAGGCAAAGACACCATGGAGTACCTCAGCTTTACCTGCGTCTGCAGTCACTAAATGACCCACTCCACTCAGCAACGGGTCACATTTTCAGTGTTTATTCATTTACTACTAATGTAGCAGTAAAAGCTCTACTTGCTTCCCTTGATGTCACTTGCAAACATCGACTGCAGTTGAGCTTTGGCTTTCCTAACACCATCCCTACATGCCCCTGCAATGTTTCAAAATTCCTCTTTTGTAGCCCATTCCTGTTTCTACCTCTTGTATATTGCTTTTTTACCCCTGGAGCTCAGTCATGGGTTATTTGATTAGCTAAACTAGTCTCCTGATGCGTTTAGTTGTTTTCACAAGTACAAGGATGAGCTGTTTTTGTGTTAGGAGGAGGCTGTCCTTAAAAGACCTGACATGCTAGGTCTTTCAAGCCAAAGCAAATCAATACATGCTATTTTTGTCAGTAATATTATAAATTGTAATTCCAAAATTTAATTACCTGAATTTAGAGATTTCCAAGTGTTAACAGGGTAGTGATTCCAGTTACTGGAAATTTAGAGCACTATGTGAAAAATCTGTAGTCTTGCATTCAAAGCCTCATGCACCACACTTAAAGCACTGCTATAAGTGTTGACTGTTACATGTACCTACACAATGGTCACATCTCAGTTTGCAGAGAGATGTCTTCAACATTTCCTGCTTCCAATGCATTGAGCTCATCACATAGCACGGTAGATGACAGAAACAAGGGTGTGGATCGGAGACCTGTGATTATTAGCTGAGAGTGCTGGTGCAAAGCAATGAATTTCTGGGGCTCGAAACCAAGCAGAAGAGAAGACAGGAAATGAGGAGATCATGCCTGTGGTGCAGCTGAAGCAACAGGTGTAGTAATTGGTAGAGAACTCTGTCTGGAAATCTATTGTCAGTATCTTCCTGTTGTCACTACAGCTATGAAACCCAGAGGGATTGTGGGGATTGCACTTTCCACTAATACATGCACAATGAAACAGGTCCAAAAGGTTTAGGTGCTGCAGGTGAAACAGGCTGGGGATAATAAAGTGCCCTTTGAGTTTGCTTTTACCCAAAGCAACACCAAAAAATGAAGACATTTCAGAAAAAAATTGATTCTGTTGGTAGATCATTATGGTTGCACAGCTGAGGCTGCAAGCATTTGGAAAGGCTATAGTCTGACCAGCCTTAACCCTTCCCTCCTTTCTCTTCTCTTATTAATAAACCTTATCGCATGACTCTAATTGTGGGGATTAGCATATTTTTCCCCCAGGAGTCATTAACATTTATATTGAGTTTGCATCCAAAATGCCCCAGTTACACTAACTACTGCAAAAGCACATGAAGTAAGCGCTATCTATATATGTGAGAGGACAGAACACACAGAAATTACAGCAGGCATTTACAACATACAAGAAAATTATTCTTATGAGAACAGTTGCACAGCATATTCCTTTCATAAAATCCTTTTAAAATACTTTCTTTAAGATCTTCACTGGGGAATAAGTGACACTGTAGTGCATAAAGGAGAGGAAGAAAAGCAGGGGAGCCAAAATCATGGAAGGCACTGAAACAGGCTGCTGGAGTATTGAATCAATTGTGGAGGAGAACAGTTAGGAGAAGGTCCATGATAGACCATATATATAACCAGCTTCCTAATTTTAGAGCCCCCATATGCCAGAGGCTATCACATCTTCAGGCTATCAAATAAGTGGGGCAGATGTTACTAGGTTTGATCTCATCGCAGGCTCTTTTTTGCTTTAAGAAAGGAGCTTGAAAGCTGCAGAAAGGGCTGCAGTCTCGTTCACCGGAAGTTTCTTCCAAGCTACTGCCATGCTCAGTACAGAACAGAAAAAAATAAATTTGCAAATAGCTTTATACTGCCTTGGAAGCTCTCTAAGGCACCCAAGGAAATAATTTATCAAAGAAATAGAATTGTTGCATGTGCACTAAAGGGAAAAAATGTTTCCACTGGACAAACATATTAATTATTTTAAAAATCCAACATCCCCTACAATTGACAACCAATCAACAGCAATATAACAGCAAAAGAAACCATCACTTGGTATACACTTTCTCCTGGCAACTAGAGTTACATAAATAAATAGCTTAGCTATTGAATTGTGCTTTGGATAAAGACAGGTCCAGGTTACAGGTTCTGGAAGAATATAAAACATCTGCTTGTGTTATAAGCACTAATGAAGTGGAAGACATGGCTCATGACCCACTCTCCCAAAGCTGAGAGCTTACTGTGTGTGGCCCAACTTCCAATGAATGCAAGGATGCAACATGGTTAGTCCTGGTGTCCATTACGACACGGAAATCCATGCTATCAGCTACAATTGAGTGAGTCAGACTTAAAATAATCACGGGAGCTATTCAAACAAGCAGTCCCACCCCAAAGTGGCCTATCTCTTCCCCAAAAGCAACAGCTTCTCTTCTGGTAGGATGCTTCACTGCTGCTTTATCACTCAGCTACCTTCTTTCCTGTCCTTGGTATGCCACAGATCGCTTAGAGGCAAAGAGAGCCTCCCTACTCCCCCACATTTGATCATCCCTAATTACCTTCCCAAACCCATTAAACAAAACCCTTTCTTTGGAGACCTGGGGGTTTTGCTGTATCAGAATTGCTATTTCTGCCATGCACACACCGACACCTAAAATGTTCTTACATCATTAAGATGCAAAACACATTATTCCTGAGCCAGAGTTTTCAAAACCAGTGTTTCCAAAGCCAGCACTTCCTGAAGCCAGCATTTCCTGTGGGATCCCTGGAAAAAAAAGGGTTTATGGAGCTGATTTCTGCAAAGCCTGAAGTTCCAGTCAGTCAATTGTGTGCAACTATTGCTACATATTCCTGGCTTAATAGCCTTCACACTGTGCCAATGCCCTTGCTGGCATCATCTGCACCACCAGTTGCCTCTCTCAAACCAGAACACATCTCCCTCCTCCCCTTGCAAAGCAACACAGCTGTAACTAATCCCAAGAGTTTCAGAACTGCCACAAGTTTCAAGTGGCAGCATTATCAGTCACATCCCCTGAATATCCTAGCACTATATTTCCCCTCCTATGTAAGATGTTTAATGGTGAATTAATTTACTGAACAGATAGTAAAGCACATATACCTCTCTGTGTGTGTCAGAGCACTAAGGGAAATCAGGGCAAGGTGGAAAAGAGCACAAGAAGAGGAAGGGAGAAGGATGACTGGAATTATGACAAGCCTGAGTCTGGTTTCCTCGTGCACCCAGCTGCCATATTCCCTGCTCCTCAGATCCCAGCTATAGAGTGAGATGCACACCTCAGTGAGGTGAGGTGCTGCGAATACAAACACACTGAAAGACTGTGTGAAGTTGCACACCTACAGCAGCAGACCATGTAAACAGATCAGGTAGGAAGGAACAGTACCTGTTCCTGTAAAATAGGATAAAGCATAAGTACTGAACAGGGTGAGGCAGCTGGGGCGGGGAAACAGACCAGACAGGAATGGGGAGATTCCTACCAGGAATGAGATTCCTGGTTCGTACAGGACTCTTGTCTCTTATTGTTTCCGTCTCTCCCAATCTGTGTTTGAAGCAGGAAGAGAGGGGAAATGGAATGTAATTCAGAACAAGGTGCTAGACCCACACTTACCAAATCTGCCTTCGACAAGCCTTCTGAACTTTCTAAGGCTTCACTTCCTCACCACTTCCTCGGCTGTGGATGCTATTGGTTCAGAGCTTCTTTCACTTGTCACACAGCAGGGTAAAACCCTTTCTCCTCCAACCATACAGTGCTGGAAAGACTTCACTGATCCAGCAGGTACACCTAATAACATTTCCTTCATTTCTTTGCCACACCTTTCAGGACAATTTTTACTTCCTTTTTGCTCGCCCTCTGTAAAATCTACTTTATCTAGCCATGTCTTTCCTATTAAGGAGAAAATTCTAATCAATCCCCTCTTGGGAGTCTACTGCTTTCAGACCTGCTTATTTGCAGCAAGTTAACAATAACTGAATGGCAAGGCTTAGTCCTTGAAATTTGCCACTCAAACTGAAAGCAAAGATTTCAGACGTCATTGTGGCAAATAGTTAATATATAAAATTATGAGATATATGATAATGATGAAAATAATGAAATATGTGATATATAAAAGGATGCTACGGTAGGTTTCTGGAAGCAAATCCCAAGAAAAGCCTTTTCAATCATTGCACAAGCTTTTTCGCTTTCTTCATCCTACACAAGCCAATGATTGGGAAACACCCATACCAAGGGAGACACCTAAAGCCAGACAATCATTAAGCATGACACTGGGCGTGCCTCCATTAGAGTGCTAGGTGCATGACAGCCCCATTTAGACAAAGATAAAAGATAGCAGTTTATTTGTAAAACAGCGGAGCCCGCCACAGTTCTTGGCCAAAGCTTTCAACAGGCATGGTCAGGTGAGCGCTCAGGTTCCAAAGGAGACTTTCTCCATTCCCCTGTCCCCATCACACTGTGCTGTAAAGCCAGCCTTTTGCTAGTCACTACAAGATTTTCTACTAATGATCACATCAAGATCCAGAATTAGGACGCTTCAAGACAGACAATACGTTCCCACTCAGAGCAGGTATCACAGGCAATCAACATTTAAGATTTGGGGGCTTTTTTGGCAAAAGTATACCTTTTGGTTTGTGGTCCATTCTTTAGGACGCTACATGGCAACCGTTCTACAGAATGTTCACATAGGTGAGAGCGCTGGTTTCAAAGAAAGCAGCTTGAGAAAACAGTACATAAACTGACTTGGATTTTAAGCAGTGCAAGGTTGGAGAGCAGTCATCAGTAAAGTGCAGGCATCAGTTACACCAACCTTGCAGTAATGTAAACATCAAGAAAAGTCAGCTTCCCCTGTGCACATCTTTTTGTTGTTATACTTCTACAACAATAAATCACACTTTAAAAACCACTGAACACACACTTTAAGTTGATAAAACAGCTTTCTGCTAGCGATTAATATATCACAAAGTCAACTTCACCATCAGGTAAGCTTTAGAAGGAAACTACTACATTTAAGCGTGCATGTGTTTGATACAAACTAGAGGCCACTTAATCCACGGGACCAACACTATGTTGCATGAGCATTCACAACTCTCACTGCAGTTTAGGATGATAGAAAAAAAAGCAGCTTCGGGTCTCAAGATTATAAAACTTAACACACAGCCTAATCCATAGAACATACAACCTGCTCAATGGAGATTAAGACCGCCATAAAACTAGCTTAATAAGTAATGTTGCAACTACCTATTTGTTTTCAATATTGAGGTAATTAGGGTAAACAAATAAACCTTACCTTCGCTCCTTTAGTAATTCCATTTTTCTTATAGATTCCACTTTTTAAGAGGTTATTCTGTTTCTGATGATGATGATGTAGATGTCCATTGCAGACAGCACTGGGATTAGCCATCTGTTTAAATTAGTCAGATTCTCAGTTCTTAAGGGTGTCTCAGGTCTTTCTACTTTAAAAAAGACAGTAGGACGAGCAGATAAAGTCCTTGGTTAAGGCCTGAAAGGTATCCAACTGGTCTGTCAGGATTTTCCGGGATGAGAGGAGGAACTATCTTTTGCAATATCTTAGAAACTTAAAACTGTTTCTTTCATACACCTTCAGTCCCAGCAAGCTAGAACGCGAAATACATAGCAGGAGGTGTGCTCTTAAAATCTCCGAAAAATACTGCTCATTGCTGTCTATTGCATGAACACAGCTTCTATGAGTCAACAAGACTGCTGCAGCTATCAAGAAGTGGGTGGATTCAGAGGCGGAGACACTTAAAGATATATTACCTCTTAAATATCTCCCAGGGAGGAGCATGACATTTTTTTTCTCCTGATTACACTCAACGTAGAGCTACGTTACTCTATTTAGAGTAACAAAATGTTTTGAAAATTTAAACAGAGTAATCTTTAAAATTACATGGGTCACCCTTCTAGGAGTATAGTGACTGAAAAAAAAGAAAAAAGCATTTTACCGAGTAGAACAGAACAACTTTTTTTCTTTTTTTTTTTTTATCTCTTCTCATATAGGTAGCACAATAGACACAACATTAACCCTGAAGGAAACAGAAAGCATTTTAGTATTAAAATGAAATTTTATCTAGAGCTAGAAACAATACATTTGGCCCTATCCTACAGATGTGTGCAAATGTGTTTACTAGAGTGAACTGTTCCTTTAAACTCAGTTTGGCCCGTAATGGCATGCTGTTATAATTAATGGACTTTTATAAAGTTGATTAATTTAGTTTTAAAACAAGTCAGGCTTTAAACACATGTAAAACTACTAAGCAGGGCTAACATACATCCTTAAGACAAGAGTTTATTGATTGCGGAAATATATATATCGTCTTTGCTGAACCAAATTCTCACATTTCACATTTTAGTGGCAAAACATAAAAGTATAAGCATTCCTGGCAGCATTTGATAGAGTCTCTTCTTCCCCAAATAATTAAAATTCATGTGGAGACAGATTAAAGGAAAGCTGTATTATAATATCCATTTTGGAAAACAGTAAGGATGAAAGGCTGGTAGAATAAAAATACTCGGAGTGTTCTAATTCGAAAAAATTACTGTCATCTTGGCAATGAAATGTGATACACAGAAAAAGCAGCCTACAACTTGAGTATTTTGAATGCGAGAGACTAAATGTTAAATGAACCACTGTGAAAATATACAGGGAAACACGTTGCATTGGTTTTGAAAAATTGTCTTGCTAAAATGTATTTTCTCCTTTGAAGTGATATGCCAAGTGGGATCTCTTCAATATGCTGCAAAACTTTTCATCCCTACCTAAGAAAAACCTGAACTGAACTATGTTAAAAAGAAATATCTGGGCATCTATCCTTCCTCATTTCACCTAGTTTCATACCACCCACTGGTCTGCAGAGACTTCCATTAAGATCTGTAGAAAACCTCCATGATGCACCATACAGTAGAACAACTGAAAAAGCAGTCCATCTCTAACTAAGTTTGATTTTTATATCACTGGAAAGTAGCCTTTTACTTACATATAGCAATTAATAAGACAGTAGCAGTTTTGGTTAAGAAAATATCCCCTTAACTGACTAAAATGACACAGAAACAGTAAAAGACCTAAATGTTTTGCTCAACAATTCCACCAGATCTCAAATTTTTTTGAGAGTTTTTTGAAAGTTTTATCTTTCTGATGTTTTTCCTAGGCAAGGTAACTCAATTATAGATTAATTGTGAATATGCAGTGGTAAGATAAACTGTCGGTCATGATAAGTGGCTAGAGTGTTTATGTTTGCAAGGAAAAGACTGAGATGAGGACAAGCCAGAAGCAGGTGGAAAGAACAGTCAGTAATGCTTCCCTCAATATCTCTCAGCTAAGGAACAAGATACTGTCCAGTGTGCTCTCTGCACCTGGCAACCCCCTACCACCAAGCAATATTCTTCATCTGGGAATTATTTCCTTGATTGTCACAGTAAATCAAAGATCTGTAAAACATGCCATCTGCTCAGTCAATTACTGATCATCTTGACCTTGTTGTGATAAAGATAAGACAAGAAAACTTATCAGAGTAGCATTTGTCTCCTTAACAGCTTGCAGTGTCTCAGTTACGACTGCAGGTACGCTCCCCAAGAGACTCAGCACCTTTCAGGGCACAAAGTGATACAATTAACATCTCATGTCCGTCTTATTCTTTTTTTTTCCATGAGGTTTATGAGGGAGTGGAATCTCTGATTAAAGAACAGTTCAGAAGATGCAAAAGTGCCAGGCTGTAAAAGTCTACACTTGTTCTCTATTTCAAGGCCCATAAAACACCAGTGTCCTTATATGAATAAAACAGAGAATTAAATATATCATATTAATTTTAATTTTCATTGTCTCTAACATTTAAGATCACAAACAGGCAGCACTTAAAAAAAGAGACTACATTAAGTCTAGATTTAAATGAGCAATTAAAAAAACCTCAGAGAACAGCTGTCCTTTTGGATTTATTTTAACCATGTTCTAAATGCTAGAGCTCACAAAACAAATACCACTAGGGGCTGAGTAAAATTCCTGCTCTGATTCCATTCAGAGAAAATGATTTATAGAAGGGATGAGTCTGGCAAAATACACACAGATGATCTGTGATATTTCTCCTGCAGAAAAAATGATGTTGAATTGTGCCCTTCAGAACTTCATCTTACTCAAAGCCATCTGTTACTCAGGCTTCTGTATCCATATCTATGATGCTGTCGATTAGTTGCATCTAAATCTATTACTCAAAAATAAAAGAGTCTACGCTGCCTGGACACTGGAGGAATGATTCAATAATTGTGTACATTTCAACACCAAAACCATTGCCAGCTGCCTCTTGTTATCATTCTGGGAAGCGGGAGGAAAAAAATTATTATGCTGACTGTACAGGAACTGTGTGTATTTAACTGGAGGGGACCCCCATCCTACTAAGATCATATGCAGGCCTCACTTCAGTGGCTTGGGTGCTGGTTACCCTAACAAAGTTACCCTTCACACATTGGCAAGAAGATGGTGAATTCCTAAGGTTACTAGGAGGCCACAAAGCACATTCTACATAGATGCTAGTAAAGTCTGTAAGACATAGCTACTATTACTATAAATCTGTAGGAAAACCACCAATGAATTCCCAGGATCTAGGTTTTATTTCTTGCTTTATCATTATGATGTTAATGCTAAGCAGTCCCTCAGTATCTGAAGGAAATCACTTTTCTGCCATGCACTGCCATTCTTACACAGGACAGGTTAAAAGGTTGACCTCTGCTGATGCACTCAAGAAATGGGGACAAAACCATCTAATCTTCCATTAGATTTTGGCCCAGTCAGAACATTTCATGTCATTAGAGTGGCAAGGTCCCCATTTATAATAGCGCTACTGCATTCCCTACTGATAAAAAAAGTACATGTTGCAATAAAGCATGAGAGCTGATCCCCAGAAACCTGTCATGTCATAAGCCAGAAGGATTTCCACAGGATTCCTTCTCATCCCAGAGAACAGTTAGTTACGGCATAGTTGTGAAATGGTCTTGCAATCCAGTTGCAAGATCTTGGCAATTTCAGTTCATGACAGATGCAAATTTACATGCCACATGAAACAATAAGGATCTAAGCAAAGACACCTACTGGCTTCACGCTTATTTTCACTGGACAGACATCAGTGTCAAACCAGAGCTGAAAAAAAATGAGCGCCTAACTCTACTCCTTTGTTAAAAGTTATGGTTCTAATAATATTTTAATTAGCTGCAGAGCATGTCGCAGTAGTGGAGTACAGCTAAAAAGCCCTCTTCTTCTCTTAATCACTTCTCTTACCACAGAAGTCAACCCTCATAAATTCTGTATACCGTTGGTAATTTATTCTCTGATTAGGATCCCAGTACGCCTGGTATCTATGGTGGACACATGGATATTGGACACAATTCCCGCCTTGGATGTGTAAATGACTTATGATATAGCAACATGAACAAATAGGGAGATACTGTAACAAAACAACATAAATATCAGCCAGGTATCAGCTGGCCGATCATCTCCCTGGATGGCTTTGCAGATTCATCCAGATTCCACCAGCACTTGCTATAGGCTAAAGTTCCTAAATGTTCACATGGAAAAACCCCTAAATCCATGTTTGCTGTTCTAAACTCCATCTAGCCAATATGTATGTGGGAAAGAGTAGGGATATCACCCTATACCTGACGCAAAACTGCACACCAACAGGGATGGATCCCCCCCAAGTGCCCTTACACAACTTCCCCTTGAAGGATATACAAAATGCTTTGAAATTGGTCAGGAAATAATCCTAGAGCATCTCAGAACCAAGACCTGTGGCACAGGCAGATGCATGCAACCAGCATTGCAACAGAGAGGACATGGTACAACAGGCAGGACTCCTCCAGCTCTGGCAGGTCCATGCACCACATGCAGAGCCTGGGGCTGGGACAGCTGCCTTTTGTCACCTCTGCAGTCTGGGAGCTGCAGGGGAGAGAAGGGCACAAATGGGTGCCCAGGGGTGAGGCAGAGGGGTCTATATGCTCTACTTCAGTTACATCACGTATCAGTGGCTGGGAAGCTCAACCACATGGAAAATTCGCACATTTTACAGTTGTATGAAATTCTAGAAGAGAGGCTGCAAGATGTCCACAACAGGAAGGTCATGCCGACAAGGTGGTCTTGCATCACTTAAAAAATAAATTTCCTTGAATTTTCTGCAAAATGTTCACACCCTGGCAGGAAAAGCCTAGCCAGAGATGGGGGCACAGGTGCAAGAAGCCACGTCCAGCTACAAAAGCTGAGGTAGCCCTAGGAACCAAGAGCCAGGAGAGCAGGCAAGGACTCAGATGGTGCAGTCTGACATGCTTACAGCTGCTGCACCGTAGCCTCTTGTTGGATCCAAATGTTGAACACACAGATTAGACTTACAGAGTCATTTGATTGCTTGTTATAAAAACCTTTCTAGGTGAAGCAAGAATACCAGTTTAGCAATTTTATCCTGTCAGCATGTACAAATGACTACTGCGTGTTAGGAAGCAACTTTTTTTCCCCTACTTATGTAAACTCCTTTAAGTTTTGCTCTACAAGTATAGATCACCTTGAGTTTTCCTCAACATTGCTCCTGTTCTAAGGGACATGGAGGTTGCCATTCTGCTGGCAGAGGTCCCTCCTCCACACCTCAGTCTGCAACTAAATCTTAGAAAGGATGGAGCCCTCTTTAAGGGCTAGTGGATGGAGAAGTCTCACTTTATAGCTTGAAACCTGATTCCAGGCTTCTCAACTGCATTGTTTTTCCCTAAGAGCCATTTTTAGAAAATTCACTGTGACTTGTGAACTACGTAAGAACTTCTTGGGGATCACGGATATAGGTAACTAAGGAAAGAAATCCTACTGTGCAAACTTGCAGTCTTTACACAGGATTCACAGTTGAGGGGTCTAAAAGAAATTGAAAATTTCATTTGGTGCATTATGAAGCTACAGTATTCGATACAACTGTCTTGCATTGAAAAAACTTTAACTGATTTTTTTTTTTCCTAATGGGCCTTGAAAATTTGTTATTATTATAGCAACAGCCCAGATGGATTTGTTGATTTTTAATCACAGAGGAGGGACATTACTAGCCTACTTTCAGGCTTCAAGAAGTAGCACAACAGTATGTTTGTGTGAGAAGTCACATTCACATAGGTGCACGAAGAGAGCACTTCCACAAAGAAAATAGGAAATTCTACATTTTTCAAGCAGTTGGCAGTTTCTGCCCCCTCCCCGCCACGTGATGTCCCCGCCTCTAAAAAGAAAAAAACAACACCTAGTCTATAAGCCCCCCAAAATCCACCTCTGGGCAGCCCAGAACAGGTGTCACCTTTGAAACCTGACACACCTCATTAATTCTCTCCAGTTCTTTCTTTGATGGGTGGCCCAAGGGAAGCTCTTGGGAAACAGCATGAAGCAGGCAGAGACTTGATCTTTTACATTTTCCATCTGAATTTCATCTGTATTGCTTTATCATCGCAATTGATTTGTTTCTCTCTTTCTTTCCTTTCAACAGATTTTTGTGGATAGGCCCTCATTAATACACAAAGAGCTTTTGGCCTTCACCCATTCTGCTTGCCCACAAAATTGTCAGTGGGCTCAGAATAAAACAACAAACCACCACCAACACACACAAAGTAGCCACTGAAAATTTTGAGAATTCATATTGGATGGCACTGATAAAAAACGTTTGCATGGGTATAAGGAAGGGAAGGGATTTCCAGTTACGATCACAGGCTGGCAGCAAAGTAATGATATATATATATATGAGTATTTATTGGGAATCAAAGGTTTACTTTGATGTTGAGTAAAGTCACTGAACTGGTCAGAGGATGAAATCTACAGAACACAAGCGTAAATCAATACACTCATTGAAAAGATGTGGAGAACTAGGTGCCCTGTATGAACACTTGTTAGACCACCCAGGCTGGCAGTCCCATACACTTTCAAAAACTTTTCTTTGGGCTTTTAACTCCTGTGAAAACAGAGGTGAATTCAGTTTAACAACTTGATTACACTAACTATGGTCATGAAGGGATCAGAAAACTTTTCAAGAACAAATGACCCTCCTTATCTCAGAACCTGTTGGCTTAAGGGACTGAAAAGAAGTGCCAGTGAAAGAAAAGATTTTTTGAAAATATCGCTGCTGAGAGAAGGATGAAGTGCTAGTAATTTAAATGAAGATACGTTCTACTAATGGTTCGTTTTGAGGAGAAAGTTTCCTCACACCTACATGAAAATATGTGATTTCAAAGGGAAGCTCAAACATCGCTGATGAGGACAGATGCTCTACTTATGCTGCTTGCACACCCCTGGCACAGATCATGTTCTGAATTTGGCTTCCCACCAGCTCTATGTCTTTCATTTCAAAGTTGTTGTAGGCTCTTCAGAACAAAGCTCTCATTTTACATATTGAACTTAATGGAGCTCCGATCACACCTCCAAGTGTTTATATAATACTGGAAATAAATTTTCTTGAAAAGCAGAATAAACTACAGCAGAGAATTTCCAAACTTTCATATTTGAGGGACTATTTAAATCCTTAGCACAAGAATTACAAGTTTACATTTTTCCACTCACAGTACAAAGGCTTCAGGCAGATAACCTCAAAGCTGCTGGAGCAGACAAGAGTGAAAGAGATAAACAGTTCATCACTTGTACAAGGGGTGATCGGAGTTTACCCACATCTCACTTTCCAATCTGAATAAAACAGTCAATTTTATTCACTATTTATTAAGCAAGTAATTTTACTTATTTTAGAGGCTTTTGTTTGTTTGTTGGGGGTTTTGTTGTTTGTCTGGTTGTTTGTTTTCTCGTTGTTTTGTTTTTTCAAGTCCAGTATTGTGAATACTACTATTCCTTCCTAACTATATGTACACCTCTGACAAAAAAAAAAAAAAGGTGTTAACCAGGTCACAGAATAAATTTCATAAAGATTCACACCAATAAATATGAATCTTTATATACCAAAAAGCTTATATTTTGTGTTCTAAAACAACCTTTACCACAGGCCCTACTAAAAAAGCTCAAAAAATTTCCTTTTTTGTGGAACAACAAAATCTGCATCTCCTTGTTCTTTCATGATATACAATAAGATGACAGAAAAACAGCTGCAAGCTGTAAACATATAATATACTGTCCCCCTGCTTTCTTAAACAATATTATCAGAACTTGTTCTCTGTGTGTACCCAGATGCCAATCAGCTGCAAGTACTCACAACATTAGGAATTTGTTGGGATTTTTGATATATGGTACACACATCTGCTTAGGAATCTGTACACACCCCCGGGACATTTGTGGCACCTGACACTTGAATCTCCTTGCAAGGATTAAGACTTTATAAATTGCTCAGCTGATACAGTTTGTCCTTATGATACAAAACCAAAAAATATCTGACTGGAATGTCCTTGCCAGACAAAACCAACAGTAATACAGAAAACTGGATCTAGACAAAAAGAATAACAGTACAGTAACTAAGAGTATGCTGCAAAAATACAGCAGTAAACACCAGTCTAGTTATCCCTTTTGCTCTAGCTTGTTCCACTTACTATATTCTTACCTAGCATTCGATCATAAAGTCAAATCTGCAATTCTCACTCCTTAAATGAAAAACTTCTTCATGTAGCTAGAAGTCAATAGAACTACTCATCCAAGCCAAAGGCTGGAAGAAATTTGCAAGCACCAGGTAGAAACAAAACCACTTTCTTGGGACATTTTTCTACTGACCTCTTTCACCAGCAACGTGATCCGTAGCCGTGTAACCTCTGTAGCTGACCAAGGCAGATTTCAGCCTATTTTTCCAAGACCTCCTGCCAGTCAGGCTAATTTGTTTGCTGGGCTCCATAATTTGGAATGAGCCAGTGTGGTATTGTCATTGTTTCCAGTCATTGACGTGATGAATGGAGCAGGGACAGCTCTGTGCCATCTGTTGCTTCTCTGTGTCATCACCACATCAATTCAGACAAGTCCTTCTGAGCTACAAACATCTGGAACATTAAGACAACTGATACTTAACTGGGAAGACAAATTTCATTATTATTATTAATAATACTGAACTAAAAGACATAGCTTTAACCTATGTTTAATGATGAAATGTCAGTCTCTGAACAGGAAACTAAGAAGTGATTTCACGCAAAGCTGAAAGGTTATTCCTCATTGTTCTTGTAACATAATTGATGTTTCTGAAGCGTGAGACTTATACAGACCCAGATGAGAACTAGTAATGCTACCCAGTTTAAAAAAAAAAAAAAAAAAAAAGTAGCATTGCAAAATGTCCAAAATACATTTTTTAATCTAACAATCAGTGGCTACGTTTTGTAATTCTTACTCATTCAAAAAGCACTTCATGTGATTAGCCACAGTGAGGTCAACAGCCCTAACTCATCCAAGTAGTAGTTATGCTTCAACGTATTTTTATTAGCATTACTAAATTTGGTGACATGATATAGTAGATTATTTGCCTTCCCCATTACCAATGAACTAATGATTTCAAGACGTGAGACACAATATGATTACTGTGTGTTATCCATAGTCTCATTTCCTGTTTTCATTGTTTATAGCTTTGTTATTCATCAGTTCTATCCATCCTATCTCTTAGGGAAACACAGGTTGAGAGAGAAAAGAAAATAATTCTGTGTTTATTACCAGCTCTTACGATAAAAGAGCTGGTACTAAGTTGCCTTACAAAACCTAAAAATTTTTCATTCAAATGCCTCATGATACTTTACTATGGTTGACATTAGTTATTCTTACAACAACAGTTTCAGCCACAAGATTTTCATTAAACACACTCATATTCTTACAGGAAGCTAGTTTATGATTGGAGTCTTTTACCTGTCATGCCAAGACACCAGAAAACCAAAGTTTCTTTCCTATGATGTTTAGTCATTTTCAGATTTCATGAAATCTCTAATTTTAATATTAAGCAAAGTAGGTTTGAGAGACCTCAGTAAGGAACTGGCATCAAGGGTTGCTTTTTTCCCGCCTCTACCGTCCTCTTTCGCGACAAATCCCTATGTCAAACCAAGTAGCATATTTTATCTCACTGGAGAAGGCTGGGCAAGTTGGGCCCTAGAATACTTGTAGCCAGGCTTCACTCCACTCCCCAGCTGGTTGCATTCATCCTGTAGCATGGGAGGTGACTACATCTATGTTTAGCAGCCTACTGCTTGCAGATTTCAAAGCAACCTTTCCTATACGTGAGACTGTAACCCAGGACAGAGTTCTTGTGCTGCTTTTTCCAATGCTGCTAAAATTTCAAGCTTTTAAGCAATCAGCTACAACTTGCTCTTGTGCACCATATGGAGTTAATTAGTAGAACAACAAAACAATCAATTAGTTTCTTAATTAGTTTTACTAAGAAATGATAACAAACACAAACAATTTATTCAAACAAATGCCTGGACCACAATGATAGTTTAATGGCCCCTGTGAAACTGGCTCCACGCTGAGCCCCTTAGTGTTACTTTGATTGATTTTGAAGATATTAAGGGCAAATGTTAGCTTTGGTCCAGCCAAAATGTTTTATCAGTATGATCAATTATTTACAGTATTAAAACACAGAGAGAGAAATAGTAATGCTTCCCAATTTAAAAAAAAAAAAAAAAAAAAAGTAGCATTGCAAAATGTCCAAAATACATTTTTTAATCTAACAATCAGTGGCTACGTTTTGTAATTCTTACTCATTCAAAAAGCACTTCATGTGATTAGCCACAGTGAGGTCAACAGCCCTAACTCATCCAAGTAGTAGTTATGCTTCAACGTATTTTTATTAGCATTACTAAATTTGGTGACATGATATAGTAGATTATTTGCCTTCCCCATTACCAATGAACTAATGATTTCAAGACGTGAGACACAATATGATTACTGTGTGTTATCCATAGTCTCATTTCCTGTTTTCATTGTTTATAGCTTTGTTATTCATCAGTTCTATCCATCCTATCTCTTAGGGAAACACAGGTTGAGAGAGAAAAGAAAATAATTCTGTGTTTATTACCAGCTCTTACGATAAAAGAGCTGGTACTAAGTTGCCTTACAAAACCTAAAAATTTTTCATTCAAATGCCTCATGATACTTTACTATGGTTGACATTAGTTATTCTTACAACAACAGTTTCAGCCACAAGATTTTCATTAAACACACTCATATTCTTACAGGAAGCTAGTTTATGATTGGAGTCTTTTACCTGTCATGCCAAGACACCAGAAAACCAAAGTTTCTTTCCTATGATGTTTAGTCATTTTCAGATTTCATGAAATCTCTAATTTTAATATTAAGCAAAGTAGGTTTGAGAGACCTCAGTAAGGAACTGGCATCAAGGGTTGCTTTTTTCCCGCCTCTACCGTCCTCTTTCGCGACAAATCCCTATGTCAAACCAAGTAGCATATTTTATCTCACTGGAGAAGGCTGGGCAAGTTGGGCCCTAGAATACTTGTAGCCAGGCTTCACTCCACTCCCCAGCTGGTTGCATTCATCCTGTAGCATGGGAGGTGACTACATCTATGTTTAGCAGCCTACTGCTTGCAGATTTCAAAGCAACCTTTCCTATACGTGAGACTGTAACCCAGGACAGAGTTCTTGTGCTGCTTTTTCCAATGCTGCTAAAATTTCAAGCTTTTAAGCAATCAGCTACAACTTGCTCGGAGACTAGTGATGTCCTTCAGTTCCAGTGCTTTCCCTGTAGCTAACAGACATCTAAAACAGTCTTTTACCTTAAGTATTTCTTTTCCTTACCTGCTATTCACTATGCTGGCAAACAGCAGCTGGTGTCATAGCTTCACTGCAACACTAATGTAGTTTCTTCACGTAAGGTTTCCTTATCTTCCTTTTCTTTGCTGGAGGAAACCATGCTAAAAATAGAACAGAGGTGACTCAAAATTCTGACCGGGATAGGAAAAAATGGAATACTCAGCAGGGAAGGAGAGAACTGAGGGAAGGGGGAAGTTTAATAGACTCTGTTTTCATTGAAAACAGGTGTATAGAGGAAATGGATAGAGCAGGGACTGAGAATTGTCAGGAGAAATTCTGGAGATCGAGGTTTACTATCATACTTCTGTGAAAGAAATATGAGGAAAAAGGCCTTTCCTTCTCACAGCAACTGCCATGCTTCGAACTCCAACCTTTCCCTTGACAGGTCCAGCAGCTGATTTAGCTCTTAAGATTTCTAGTCCTGGTAATGGAGACAGCTAAGCCATGGCCATTTTACTGCCCCAGCTGCTGCAGACTGCCTCTTTTACATGATATTTAAGGCAGTCATTAAGCAGATCTGTCAGAAGCACTTGGTTTTGGAGACTAGTTTCTATAGTCCTATGAACTTACATCAATAGAATTATTAGAGTATGGGCTACTTCTTGTCACATAAGAACTTCAGAATTCTGATACTGTTTTTAAGCCTTTTAAAGCAGTGTGAAGATTACATCTTTATCCCTAGATTTCCAAGGCCAGGAGATATCACTAATCTTGAATCACTAGATTCAAGATTAGTACAATCTCACTCAGTTTGGTGCCTTCCTAGTTCATAGTCTGATGCTCTGGTAATGATCTGGGTTTGACTAAAGGATCTCTCAAGAAAATTCTCTGATTTAACCTGAATTCCTCAACAATGGAAAATGTAATACTTTAGCAGTATGTTCAGCATTTTCCAAGTCCAGATTTTGATGTTTAAAATAAAGACACAAACACATACACAAAACTAGTAGTTTAATGTAAAAACAAAATCTAGAAAGAAAAAAACCAAATCCTGTGATAACTCAACAATGAGTCATGGCCCTCTCCCTAAAAAGATACATGTGTCTCTACAGAACTCTGTTGATTCCAGGCATGATGTCCAGGTTCAGATTTATACCCAGATAGACCAATTGCTTGTATTCTTACTAGCTTGATTCATCGTGTCCTAGTTAAACTTGTCAAGAAAGTTAGCTATCCACCCTGACATCAAGCATGAAAAGTTTCTAACAAAACCCACCTTCAACATGATGCTTACGGCAATACTTTAACTTCAAGAAGCAATATAATTACAAATAAATCCCAGATTTCATATAGAACAGAACAGCAAACAAATAACACACATACTTCCTCTTTTCCATACATGCTTATTAGAATTGTCAGTGGACTTTACAAGAACTCAAAAAGTTCACTATCATGACCTTTTGATAGCACAGAACACTTTTTAATTAAGTTTTTTTATCTAACTAGTCACTCCCAGAATACCAGACAAAGCTTTTCTTGCAAACATCCCTGCCCTCATACGGTTACATACATACTTTAAGTATTTCCGATCAAATCAATGCAGCTGCTCACAGTGTAAAGGTGAGGCTGAGAATAATTGTTTATAAGATATGGAAAAATTCCTTACCATTCTTATAACATTTCTCATATCATGATTATTAAATGTGGTTACAGTTTGGATTCTAGTGAGTCATCTTTAAAGGGTTGCCATGGCCTTCCTAAGGCCACACAGCGTCCCCATCAGCAGCATCATCAATAAAATTCACGTTGTTTCGCTATCTTGTAATGGTAGGACATAGGTAATTATTACTGAGTTAACACCAGTAAAAAGCAAAGACTCTTGGGTTAACGCTAGCTGATGTGGCAACAGAAGCCAGGTTACTGCCTTGTTCAGTCTTTGATCAGACCCTCAGGGCATATGTGATGATGTTTGACCCTGATGGGAGTGTGTATTTTATCAAATACTGGGATTTCCCAAATCATTCGCAAGGACTATGAAGGTTTACTAATCAGTTCAAAGCTGCTTCTCTTAATATGTGTTTACTGGACTGACATTCGAGCTAGACACTGAGAGGATTCTCTTCCCACACTCAGCATTGCCAACTGGCACAGTTTTATCAATAGTCTAATGACATTTAATGTTTTCTCCTGTAGCTCTAGCTCCTGGAGCAATGGGATTTTGTGAGATTAGCTTTATACTTTTGTTTGTATGTTTGTTTGTTTGTTTGTTTAATGACTGTAGAGGAACACTTGAGTCAGTGCTTTTTGTGTTTTCATGTGTTCCTCTACAGGCACAAAGGCAACAACTTGGTGTCTTAATGAAAGCTGAGATTTTCAAATGACAAATGGCTGTGGGAACCAGGCTTCAAGATAAACAACCAATAGAGTGAGATCCATGTTGAACCTGAAGCCTTGGCAATTCTGGTTGTGCAGCATTTTGTAATATTTATTATCCTCTGGGACTGAGTTTCAGTGTTTCTTCCAATAAAATCAAGTTAATAAATTGCATTTTAAATTTTGAACTGACCTTCTACACTTCAATTTTATTTTCATAGCTTCGTTGCAGATAAGAAGCATTTCACATTACTATTTCTGCTGTCCAGGGAACTAAAATTGTATTTCATATAATGTTTCTATGTTTCAATATTTCTCTTGGGTCAAAGCCAAAACAGTTTAGAAGAGTTTTTTTCCTATTTAAACCCATTCTAGTTACCCTTTTTTTTTGTTTACCTTTTGAGTTTGTCTCTAGAGGGAGATGATCCCATAACCAACAGACCATTTTTGTAGTGGGAGACAGAAGTTCAAATTCTTTCACTGCTGGATTCAGAACAGAGATTCTCACCCCTTTTCTGTAGCAGGGACTTAAACCACTAGATTCACTGTCTTTCTTTCACTCTCCCACATTACAGCCAAATAAAATTTTGTTCATGTTCCCCTTAGGAATATTTTTCAGTGAAGCAGATGCAGAGGGATACAGAAGTAAGTATTGGTTTGGGAAAATACATTTAGAACTTCCCGAACCTTCTATTCCTTAGAGTTTTGTTGTACTTTCCATTTTTAGCAGTTTATAGCATATTTTAAAAAATAAACATAGTGTATTGTAAAATCAGTTATAAATCCACAGAATGTAGCATTCAAAAGTTCACTCCCTTTAATTGAAGATTATTTCAAATTTTTTTTGGAGGGCACTTTGCTGTGGCCCATTAGCATTGGGCTCAAAGGAGCCACTGAAATAACACATTGCAAGGTGTAGGCTCTTTGCTGTAGCTGTCCTGGTGCTCACTCTTAGCAGCCAAAGCTTCATAACCAGTAGGATTAATGTCACACAGATCTCAACATGGCACAAGCATTAACCAAAATCTGGAAGAGCACTTGTTATAGTCCTTTGGCATGAGTTATACTCCCAGAACTAGAACAAACATGAAGTGGAGGTTTTCCTGGCACACTATATGGCATCAAGATATTAGTGTAAGCAAATATACTGTGTTCATCAGCTTTTTACAGTTCCCAAGAACTTATCTAGTAAGATGTCACAGACATTAAGGCTCATTTTAATCTCTATCAAAAACTTGTTGTGTAGAACTGGAGGAATAAACTGCTCAGATGAATAAGCTTGTACTGACCTCTGATGGTTGTGAATGTGTATGAAACACGGTACTGGATTATTTGTGCTCCCTTAGGAGCTCCAGTGCTCTAATTAAAATAATGTTGACAAGACAAGAAAAAGGTCTTTTGAGATGGAAACAAAATGATTTATGAGGGAGTTGTGGGATTATTTTTGCTTTGCATCATCATTTTCTTTTGAAAGCATGGCGAAAATGTATACAATCCAAGTGTTTGCAAAAAAGTTATTTCCAACGGAAAGTCTGATTTTCTATCTTTCAGCTGTTTGGAAATGTCAAAATAAGGTTTTATTAAAACACCAATCCACCTTATTACTTCTTTATAAATGAGTTCATCTCATAGGGCAGAAAACATACGAAGCATGGAAAAACTACTGTCAAAATTTTCATGGCTGCTGAGTTCACAGTACATGATATTTCCAGATTCCTAGCAGACCTGACTCCTAGCACTGCTAAGCTGGGAGAAGCATGTGAACTTAAATCACTGTCAGGATGCTAGAAACTGTCCTGTGATCTTTGGAATGGACCCACCTGGGACACCAAAAAGGTTGACTGGGGCAGGGGAATAAGCTGCCTTCATTCTGGCAAGATTTTTCTCCTGAGGGTTTGTCCCTGTGGCAAAGTCTGATAATTTCTAAAACTTCATCCAGATATCTTATTAGCAGCAACTTTCAGCCTCTTTAGTGGAACTATCACCCTTTATTTAAAAAAAAGGAAAAAAGGAAGAAAAAAAAAAAAAAGGCAAATCCCCAACATATGGGTCTTGCGAAGACAGCCTAAACATGCCCCAAAAGCCAGCTAGAAGAGCTTTGGGAATGAAAGAGCCACGTGCCTAGGTTTCCTGTGTGGAGGAAGAAGCTGCAAACCAAATATCTACTTGACTATCTACCAAAGACTGTAGGAAAGAAACCACCTACATTTTGAGTCAGTCCAAACCAACCACATCTCACAAAAGCACAACGGCAGAAGTGCAACACAGTGTGTGTTATCAAAAAGTCTTTTGCCCATTTCAACAATATACCACTAATTTTTCAAGAAAATAACTTGGTTACCAGAATACGGTTCCTTTCTTAAAAAGTGGTATCTGCTCCCTCTACATGTTCAGAGTCACATTTGCTGACTTGGGTGACATGAGATATAAATTAAAAAGTGAGGATTGATTCTCTGCTTAGCTTAAATGGTTGAGGAGTGAGAGACTTTATTTCCTCTTGGTTCACCATGCTGCACAGAGCAAGGCAGAGCTGAGGAAACAGAAGGCCCTCCATTACAGCACAGGATGGGGCATATGGATGGTGATGAAATAAACACTTTGTATATGATAATTTCTTATCACTTCTACTTGTGTTACCTTGAATAGGCAGAGAGGTTCATGCAAGTCTAATAGAGGAGGTGATTTGGCCTCTTGTCCTGAAGTACTTCTGGTGGCATCAAGAGCTTGTTAGAGTGCTCCAAATCAACCGTGAACCACTCAAAGTAGAGGACTTGAATATTGACATCTGACCCAGTGTCGACTCTGTGCTCCATCTCAACTCCACATTCAGTACCCCAATACATACTGGCTGCCCCAGGAAATCTGTTCCAAAAAAAAAAAAAAAAAAAAAGCAATCTATATCAAAATCTTCAATATTTATAAAACATTGTTCCTGAACATTCAACATTACAGTGTTTGCAGAGATCCAGTACTACGGCATTGGAGTCAAGTAATGGTTCATAACTGATCCCACTAAACTGACACTCTGGCAGAGTTGGGATTCAGTGTAGAAACTGGGAGCCCTCTCACTTTCTCATGTTGAGTTAAATGTGGATGTTCAGCAAAGTCCTGCCAGTTGGGTTTTCATAGTAGATAGCACCAGGAATATTTAAAATTAAAAGAAAAAGAAAAAAAAAATGTCTTGGCCTCCATAATCAGTTTGTAAATTCTTTGGTCTGAAAGTTGAGCCCAAAGTCATTAAATTTGAGAGGAAGATTCCTGTTTGTTTTGGTGGCACACAATCAAGTCCCTGGAGCTCAAAAGCACAGTTGGGAATATGAAACCCGCTAAAGAATTGTTGGATAGTCTGACTTTTCAAAATTTTATTTTGTTCTAACTTTGGAGAAAAATTCATAATCTTGAAATACTAAACAGACTGGCAATTCTGAAATGCCTTTAATAATTTTATATTCAACCTCAAAACATAGCATAATATTCTGTCAAAAGAAAAGGAAATGATAAAGTGAAAACTAAATCAGAAAATGCAAACAAATCAATTCATTGATTTTTTTGAAACATTTACAAATGCATCTGTCAACGGTACAGTTGGGATGGAAATAATCCTGCAAAGAATTATTATTTTGATGAAATTACATTTTTCCAAAGGAAATATGAAGGCGGCGGTCTTGGCACAGCAATCCTGATACCCTAGACATTGCCAAAAGCCTTTCCTGAATTACAGAGGTTCAGTTCCTCTGCAGGGAAAGGGCAAGGAGAGTTTTATGCCAACTTCTTCCTGTTGATAAAGCAACAATTTTCAACAATTAAGAGACTGTTTCAGTGTTTGGTTTAAATTAGAGGAGCCTCATTACCGCACATGAAGACAGGACTTTAAAGGCTGAACTTGCCAGACTGGATCTGAAACCTTTTTAAAAGCTCTTGCTAATCACAGCTAGCTGGAACCTGATACTGAACAAATCGTTTTTATTCAAGAGCACCTAAAGTGGTCATTGACAAAACAAAAAAACCAAAAAAACAACAAAAACCTTTGGAGGAAAAACTCCCAGCATCCTCTCTGCACCTATTTCCACCTTCTTCAAGGCTTTTTAAGCTGCCAGAGAAGCAGGCTTTGGCAAAAATCAAGAACCTTCCTTGTCTGGTGTTTCAGAGACTTTTGTAGCTTACTGAAATATCACTACTTGTGAGCTTTAAACACAAGCAGGTGTGATTCCATGTAAGAAAGGATAGAGTAAAGTGGTCATAAAAGAACATGCTCTTACCTTACGCTATTTAGATTTTTGACAGGCAGGTCATATTATGTGCTATAAATTGAGTGAGAAAATACAGCTGGCTTAGCACAGCACAGTCCTTGGGTGAAGTCTAAAATCAACAGGAAAAGTACTCATTTGCAGATGAAGAAATAGAATATTGTGGGTGACTCAAGTCACAATTCCTTTTGCCAGAGAACTGTTGAAAAGTGCATAGACAGCAAGCACTGGTGGCTACCAAGCCTTTGAACTATAGCCTCCTCTCACATAGATACAGTGCAACATTCAAAAACCATTTAATTGCTTACTTTAGTAATAAAGGCATGTTAAGAGTGTCCTGAGAACACAGTGGATATATCTACATACTTTAAAATAAAAGACAGCATATATACACACACATATAAGTATACATCACCTGTGTTGGTTTTAATTTCTGCCATGGCTTGGATTATGCCAGGTGGACAGTGGATTAATGTGGAGCATCGTGATTCAGGACCAGAAATTCAAATGTACGTCTTCAATCACTGGAATGTCCTTAATACTGAAAATTATTTGAACAACCTAAAAAATTAATAAACATCTTGTGTAAATTAAGTGCCTGTTTAAATGACTTTTACAGTGAAGTACTACAAATGTATTACAGAACCTATAATTCACAGTTCATTATCTGGGATAATCATACAATTAGCAGGAAAATTGGCCAATGTATCAAAAATTTGATTATGTTTGTAAGCATTACATTAAATCCAACTTCTACGCACTTGAACTTCAGCTTCTGAACTGCCACTGTTAGCCCAGATCAATGCCATTGCAAGAGTGCCTATGATCAAACCTATACCTAAAACTTCTTCAAAGAAGATGAAAAATTTTCTTTTACCATTAAGCAGGGAAAATAAAACTAAATTCACAGTTAACGGAAGACTTTTCAGACTGGTGAGGCAGTAGGCTTTTCTAATCTATATTGGAAAGGATTGGACACTCATCAAGTTCTTCACCCTCTTTAGTAGAAATAAAAATCTTGCTAGTAATGTATTTTCTAGAGTATTTGAGCTGAAATACCTCAGGCACTTTGTTAACCTCAAAATTATGGTCAACCTTTGTGCTAAGTGACACTATGTGCTAGAAAGTTCTTTATTATACTATGGATCTCTTCAGGGCATTTGATGCAACTTAACTGGAATGTGGTTATTGGGTGATATTTCAAGAAAGGAATGGGTAGACAGATGAACTTTTAAGAAAACTGGTAAGAGATGTTTCCAAATTAGGGAAGCACAATACAGTAGGATATATCAATCAGTGTTAGTACCTAAAATAACCCAATATAACTTCTTCAATAGTATAATCAGGAAATTCTGGGTGCAGTGGGAATACAAAGCAATTTTTTTTTTTTATTTAGAGTGTTATACAGATTTTTGCCATTATGCAATGAAATAAGAAGTTGAGTGGCACCGGAATAGGGTCAGGATCCTAATCTATTAATTCACATTTGACAGAGAATAGAAACAATTAAATAAGAATCATGAGAAATTGAGTTTGTCTATATTAAGTGCAGGAGAGTAAGAAAATCTCAGGCTGCTGCTCAGGGGTGGAAGGATAAATTGTGCAGAGATATCAAATACTGTTCCTATATTACACCTGCTCCAGTAGACAGCAGCACAGGAAGCCCACAGCTGGATAAGCACTTTAGAAGTAGCTAAATCTGAGCAGGTACATCTGCTAAGGAAAACAGCAGAATGCCAAACCAGTGAATCAAATTGAAATACACAATTGAGTGATGAACCAGGAGAAGGAGAAAGCTTGCTTGCCTATGGGAAAAGATAAATTACTTCCAAGATAAGTATTGTACCATCTGTATTGTGATCTTCACACTAGCCTAACCTAGGAATGCTGCAGCTAAAACGATTCATTCATTGCTAAAGATGTGCTGTGTTTTAACTGGGGCGATTGGCACACACAAGGTTGTGTGAGGTTTAAAAAAAAAAAAAAAAAAAAAAAAAAAAAAAAAAAAAAAAAAAAATGTAGAATAAGGTGTGTCTCTACACTGCTAAAGAGCAAGGAAATACTTGTTTCTTCTAACTCTCCTGTTTTATGTAGGCAACTTGCAGCTGTTATACGGGTGCTTAAACAGAACTTGTGAAGAAGGTGAATTTCTGAGGCAGGAAATGCTTAGCTGTCTTGGGATTCCTTTTCTGAAGGTATGAATGTCATCATTTCCTCTTTTCTTTGGAGGATGTTAAAAAAAAAAAAAAAAAAAAAAAAGACAAAAAAAGGATAGCAATGTCAGAGTACTTCAGTTTTACTGCGAGATAAATTTAGCTAAGTCAACCTTGGGCAGATATATAGCACAGATCTTGTAAACTGAAGTGTCTCGCCTTCACTATGTTGTACCTCAGGAAAGCTAAGGTGTATTAGATACCCTAAGGTTAAAAGGAAAAAAAACCAAACCAAACAAGCTGCTTCAGCCATAGTAAAGACAAGTAGTCAGTTTAATTTATTGTAAGGTAAGCAGAAAGGCTGTGCCTAGATAAGAATATAGCACTGGCCTTACATTCTTGGCTAGAGGCCACTACCTGAAGTGTCACCTTCCCATTCAGTATTCGTAGTGACATAATCCACATTTGTTATCTTGCTCAAACTCATCTGTCTTGAGCAACGAAGGCAAAGCCTTCTTCTATTTTGGTTTTGAGGTCAAAGGCAAAGCTTGGAGAAGGTTATTAAAGAAAATATATTCAAAATTGCTGGGAAACCCTTCTGCTCTATTAAAAAAACTGGTTTCTTCTTGCTCCCATATTTCTGGGTTTTTTAATTTTGCTTTCAGTAATCATAATGTAGCTCTTACTTTGTTCAAGCTGTTTTACTTTTCCCTTGCCTTCAACACAAACTGATACATCAATTCCCATTTATGTATCCCACTCCAGATTGCCTCTGAGAATGAAGTTACTTATGCAGGATAGAACTTGTACCTTCCTCTGAGGTTAGGGATCAGTCCCTCTTCCCCAGGAGCTTCTGGAAGTGAATGCCCCCAAACAGCAGCAGTCAGCAATTTCAAAAATGGGTCATTTAAATTAAAGGGAAAAATCCAGGCTTTATAGATTAAAATGGAGGCAGAGTCATGAAATTCATATTAAATATAACATAAAATCAGAACCAGACTAGACCTTTTCTGTTATAATTTACTGACTAAGCAAGAATAAAACCTTACATAGCAGAAAGGCCAGCTTCTCTTAAAAGCAGTGCACAATCTGTCAGGCATCTTCCCTGAATCTGAATAACATTTTCTCCTATCCTTTTAAGGGCCTTGTGTTCAGGTAAGACTCTTTATTAGCAAATGGAAAATAAGGATTACTCCTATTCTAATAGTTTAGACTGGAATGCCTTCCTAACTGAATTGTTCATTGAGTTTGGACCGATAGCACGAGATTCATTCCTACACATACTGCAAACATTCTTGCATATCAAGGACACATGGTCATATCAAAGAGTAATTTTGATCCTCTGCTAGGAGCTATAGAATTTGTATTTATTAAATCCTTCCTGTGTAATTTTAAAACTCTCAGAAAGTTACAACCTGAATGGCAGCCATTCAGCTCACAGTAAGATCTGTAGGGATGTTAACAAGCTGGCCTACCCCAGCTGGTACCCTTGTCCTTCCAGCTGTATCAGTTCGATATCAGTTGAAACTTATTTAGAACATAATAATCTGCTGATGATAACATATGGGATAAACAGATCACAATCAGAAGCTGTCACAGTCTAAGCCAAATTACAGAGGAAAAAAAAACCAGCACAGGATTTCAGAATATGAGACTTATGATTATCATATGGAATGCAGTGGTCAAATCCTCAGCGTTTGCAAACAATTTGAATATTTTCACCAAAGCAAACACGCATGTCAAATATTGACAATGGATGTCTGCCACAGAATGCGGCAAACAAATCACATCAGCGCAGATAACCAGTATAGCCTTCTGCTCCGTTATTTAGCACAGCTACTTATTTAGATACCCTTCTTATGGTTCAGACACCCCCACCCCTCTCCCCTTTACTTTTTACAACCACTGGCTGTTATCCAGTGCTGAGATTTCACTGACCTACAAAAGAACATGTGACAGAACTTGAAGACAGAGAAAGAAACAAAATTAATTTAAATTTCATTAGAATGAGAAAGTGACCTTTTACTTTGCTCTAATTTTTAATTGAAATTCAATCCATTTGTACTCAAAGGAACATGTAGGGTGTGATTTTCAGCACTGGATCAATTTTTGCTGGCTTTAAGCGTAATTGGGCTCAGCAGGGATAGAAAAAAAAGGCAAGCCAGGGATCTCTCAAAAATTACACAGTTTGTGCCAGATAAAAACACTGATAATATTTCTATTCAATTCACTGTGGTTCGGAGCTTAGTCCTGAGTACCAGCATGCAGCTGTAAGGGCTAATGACAGCAGCAATATGTGAAAGGCTTACAAAATCCCTGCCCAAACACCCAGAGCCATGGTCCCCTATCAAGAGTTCTCCTTTGTGTTACTGTTACCTGGAAGAGATACCCTGTGTGCTCAAGCATTACATGGAAGACTGTGGTAAGAGGGGGAGCCAGCATTTCCACCATTTTGTCTCTGTTGCTAAAAGGATCGGGAGACAGGCAGCAGATTGCAGTTACCTCCTTTGTACTGGGAACGAAGCCCATCTAAATGGCCCCAGATCTAAGAAAGGCACAAAATCAGTTCAGAAGAGAAGTCTGGCAGATTACCTCAGATGGGATAGATGCACTGGCTCAGACCCTCATAATGAATGGCAATGACATTCAATTTATCAAATCGTAAATCTGGATCAGTACATCTGGGACAACAAAAGACACAATTATTGTGTCAGTTAATGATCAGTGTGATGTAAAATGTTTTTAATAAGAGCCAGTAATATACAAAATATAAGCATCCAAGATATCTAATCCAAGCCTTACACTAAACCCAACCTTTTAAAGATAAATCTGACTATGATCTTCACTAGTATGTCCTTTACAACGTATACATGATGGTGCCATACAAGTCCAGGGACAAGCTAGTCTTCTGTTCTACACTGACATACGTGTGGAGATCAGCTGCGCATTTGCTCTCCCCAGGCAGAGGGTCAGTGCTGAATCCATCATTTTTGATGGCAGCTGGCAACATTGTCCTTCACTACAGAATTGTTACTTGTGAAAAGACACAGAAAACCTCTGTACAAGCAGTAACATGCTGATGATAAACCCTTGCCTGCATCCCAGATGTCTGCAGCACTCCTAAAACCCATTTTCACATGCGGACATTTCCTTCATAGTGGACCTATGCTCAGCCTGAATTTAAACTGTCCACAATCACCATCTGCCCTTGCAATGAGCACTGTACTTGTTCCTTTCTGGGCTACTGGCAGCCCACACTGAAACCTGGAAACCAAGCATGTTGCTGCGCAATCCAACAGATGGCTGTCTTGCATTTCTTTCCATTAACAATCACATTTGCTATGGAGAAACAACTGTCACTGTTCTCTGGAACCTATTTCCCATTATGACTCTAGACAATTTTGCAAAAAGGAATAAGAAATTCCCTGAACCCTTCCACCTTGTATATGGAAGAATTTTAACTATGACATGACTGCTGCACTGTTTAAATATGAGACTGCTATACTAAACATTCATTTTTTCTCATTAGGTCTCATCAATTACTGTACCAGATTTTTTTTCTATTTTTATTTAAGCCTTTTCAGTCTATCTACACTCAGTAGAATTAAAACAATAAATGCACACAGATATAGTCATCATCCAGCATAACCAGATAAGATTACCTGGTCTAAACCACCTACAAAATCAGAAAAATAATCCAACAGTTCCACCTGGTCTTCAGAATCTTAAAGTCAGCAATTATTTATAGATCCTAAGCAGACTTGCCTAAATACCACAAAAAATAGTGAATAACTTTGTTAGAAGCACTGTCAGCTCATTCAGTTATTATTTGTGGCTTATTATTATTAACTGCATGTGCATATCTGCATGACAAATGTTTTTAGTCCTGAAGATGTTTATGAATCCTAAATACTTCACAAATAGGCAGTGAATAATTATCCATGCTGAAAAGTAATATTGCAAGTCATTATGGGTTAGATGTTTTTTGTTATTTTCTCATTTTAACAGACTAAATTATCTAACCATAGCGTAGAAACAGAAGACTTGCCTAAGCAGACAAATCAAATGCCTGAAAAAATATCGGATTTTTAAAGAAATAGTAGCAGGGGATAGTTCATTAAAAAACTTTGGGTTTTCTTTTTATTGGACAGAGTTAGAAGAGGTTTTGAGCAATTAACACATTCATAGAAAAACCAATCAGTTCAGGAACAGGATAAAAGGAAAAAGAGATTAATCATTTCAATAGTTCATCAAGAATAATTTTGAACACTTCCAGCCCATAATGGATTTTAAGATTTACAATTAATCACCATTGTCAAAGGAAAATCCCCTCTATTCTTTAGGATTTAAAATAAATTAGACTGTATTCTGGACAACTCCATCGCTCAACAGACATAATAAACACAACTTGGAAGAGTATTTTGTTCCGATTAGTGGACAGAGGAACTAAAGACAAGCTGAAACATACCACTTACAGATATTTGCATGGATACCAGTTTTAATTCTGGTTTGCCTGTATTCACATTTGCGGTTGGCATTCCACAGAGAACATGCACATCAAACACATACCAGCAAATATTTCTGTAGTGGTCACTTGAAAACATAACATTTCTTCTTCATCACCCTCTGCCCACAGAAAACTTTGTGGAAGAACACTTCCTGCTCCATTCTAAATGCTTTAGCCAAAAACAATAATATTTTGGATTTGAAACACATTCTTGGAACTTCATGGAATTTACAGTCCTTTACATGCTGGTGTCAAAAAATAGCACACTTTCTCCTCTTAGGAAATACACATAATGCAATATGAAATATAGACTTTAGGAACAGAACCCAGAGACAAAAATAAGGACATAGGACAATATGACAGCATTTTGTCATTAAAATGCTTATAGTTCTGGCGAGATTATTTGGCCAAAGCTGAAAACCAGTTAGGGATTATAATTGCATTTTCAGTTATTTGTGTTTTTGTAAAAAAACTTACTCTCAGAAAGTAAACCACCTAGATTAAAAATCTTTTTATACTTCTGGTGGAAAACAACACAACCAATCCACATAGAAAATTAGTGACAAATTCACTATTCTAGGATAAGAACTGATTAAAATCTCATGGCTCAGCCATTAAGAGAACAGAAACACTATCACATGACTGACATGTCAAATCAAATAAACTATTACGTGCTAGTTTCAAACCAGAATGGAAAAATAAAATTTATCAAATAGAATTTCTGCTGTTACTTACCATAACACACCATTCTTCGGTATGCAGTTGCTGGGCTTACAAAACTGTGCTATCAGAGGAAAGAGAATGATGATGATAAAGCAATACATAAAAAGGTTGATTTTTTTCTGTCATAATGGAAAAAAATATCTACAGTTACTTACTCTGGGGAGAGTTCACATGGTATCAATTTCTCATCTTGCCTTTTCCTTCTATTTTGGTGTCTTTTTTGACACCGTAGAGGCTAAACATGAACATAAGGCCAGTGGATGAGGTGAGAATCAGAGAGGAAGAGGCAGGTGACAATTCTGTGCAATGTCTTTGCCTGGGGTGTTTCACCAGAGTCCAAAGTTGCCAAAGGAAGATGATGAAGTGCATAGACCTCAACAGCCCACCAGGATGGTCAGTCACTCAGAGAAAGTCTGAAACAACACCCGGAAACAGGAGGGTGAACAACGAGCCCCTGGGTTGAAGCAGCACAGCTATTTTTATCATCTTACACCCCCCTAAATGGAACTCACATTTCTTCTGCAAATGGAAAGAAGACAGTCTTGCCTTTATGGTGATGCCTGTGTGTATTTTTTGAAAGCATATACTGCACAGCAGGTTTTTCATCTGCAATAACCAACGGCCAAATATTTTTGTGCAGCACTAAAAAGAAATCAATGGCCAAGTTCTTACTGGAAAAATACCTAGCCCACATTTCTATGACAGCAGAATATATTAAAAGACAGTGTATTTGTGAAGGGAAACAACCACAGGTAAATTGTTCCTGGTTCAGTAGTTGACACAGCTTGTAGTTTAAGTGGAAGTTTTATGGTTTACGTGAGTCCTTGCACAGTGGGGACTCACAAAGCAAATACCAACACAATCTTTGCTGAGAACCAATCTCTTTTCAGATTCTCAGCAATTCTTAAAATCCATGGTCTCATTATCTCACATAAAGCAGACTTCTTTCCTGTATGACTTTTTTTTATTTATTTACTTTTCCAGTTTTTAAACAGAAGGCTGTTTTCTAGTGCCAAGATACTGGAAATTGTCCAGACTGCTGGATTTCACTGAAGCTGCATGACCTCTTCACAGACAAACATCTCCATATCTGGCTGATACAGCGATGGATAGTCAGTTTCTCACCACGAGCAGGCCATCACCCACAGACCAATGATCACAGCCAGGTCTCCTTAACGTACTCCAAGGTTACATTGGCATTTAGATGAAACTCAAAATCCCTAGCAGTCAAAAATAACTTCTGGCATTGACTATGAGGAAGAGTGACATTCTGCCACTCTTTCCTGTGAGTGCACTGAAGAAAGCACTATGGAGAGGGGCACTGTGAGATGTTGCCAGGACCCCTATCTTTTGTGGCCAATAAAAGGAATCAATATGAGTACTTATTCATTCCAGTCTTGGTGGATACTATCAATAGCTCCTTCTAAGCAGGCTGCATATCATATTTACAGCTAGTGCATTCATAATGGAGCTATCAAACCTTTTACTGTTACTTTAATTTGCTTTCACATCAGTTTGGCTAAAACTTAGGATTCTTCCCTGCAGTCTCCCTCCTTTCTTTTACCAAATTCCCTCCTGCTTCAGAATACTCTAGCTTTTTACGTTTCTGAGTTGAAGCCAGTGAGACCTGATGATCTGGCAAGCAAAGAGACTAGCACTGCATTTTTAGAAATGGACAGATATCTCATGCTATGGTAAAGTCTTCAAGAGAGTGCTCCTCACTCCTGGAGCTCTTGAGTTTCTGCAGTCACTTAGAGGCCTGCTCAGGAACTAGCCTTCCTATTAGGAAATTCTTCAGTTTTTGATACTGGGGATGATATGCAGACTGCATTCCTTGACCTCCTTGGCATGATGCAGCAGCTGCAGCAGACCATTGTCACTGGAGCTGATTTAAAATATACAAGAGAGGCAGATATGATTTGCCTACATGTCTGCACACTTATCTCTATGCTCGTCTTAAGAGTATAGATAATATTAGGTTTCTATGAATAGATTTTTCTCTACTTTACACACACTTAACACTTGGCTATTTCAGATGAACTGACAAACCACAGGAATCCCATTCCTCGGCACAATATGGTCTTGGAAGACTTTCATGGTGCCCACAACCCAGTAGGTCTTCAGCAATACCTAAATGGGTGAAGACTGGATGCGTTATTTCAGAAATTGGGTAGCAAAGACAGTCTCTGCGAAAGAGATGTCTTCTAGTGACTGTTGTCACAGTAAAGAAGTAGTTTGTATGTAGTTTATCTCCCTGTAAAGGTGCAGGAAGATCACACAGGTTATGCCCAGTTAGGTTAGCTTTATAAAACCCTTATCTTTCTTTAAACAGAAGAAAAATTCTGGATCTCTGCTGCCATAGTCTCCTGGAGAAGAAAAGATTTACCCTAGAGGAACCACTGCACAACAGAAGTAACAACTGTAAATACAGCTGGAGAAAAATTCCTGTTTTCTAGCTGGAGTATGCTCAAAAAAATATCTTTAAGCAAGTCACACTTTATAAAATGATGTCGATACAAAAACCTAACTTTCACACACTGAGAACAAAAATAAGGGAGAAAAACAGTATGGAAAAAAATCACACACACAACAAAAAATTCTACTATTTTGTTGAGGTCAGTAGCAATAATCATTGTCATAATTTCCTCTTTCCTTTGCATTGATATTTGTCTTTTTGACTGTCATGTCCTGATGTGAACAGCACATACAACAAGCATGTGGGCCATCCTCTTTGAGGATTGTCTCCTAAAGCACTGTTCATATTAAATGAACTTGCTGAGGTAAAAAAAGTTTCCAGGAGGAATAAATGCCATGCTCCTTATCACAACGGGCATCCTTTAATCCCTTTTAGAAGAGATCTGACTAAAATTAAATGTAGAGATAAGCCTAGCTAGAAGCTGGCACACACTGCTGAAGAAGCTGATTCTCTAGATCAATATAAAATTAGCAGTTTATTTGCTTCCAGTGGTTGAGTGTGTATTCTGCTGCTTCTAAAGTCAGTGATAAAGTACATATTGACTACAATGGAGCAAACCTAACTGGACTGCAGTGCTGCTCTTTACAAATACCACTCATTTATAATAAAACATAGGATAGATTTACAGCTTAGTCCTAGGATTGGGACACCGAGGATCTAGATTCATCTCCTAGCTCTACCGTAAAGTTCCTGTGTGACTGAAAAAAAAGTCATGTCATCCCTGTGTATCAGAGTTGCCAGATCAAAACCAGAGCAAAGAAGCTTTCCATCCCTTGACTTCTTTTCTTGGTCTAAATGGTATAAAGAAGATTTACCCCATATCCTACCTTCCTGAACACCATATTTGTAGGAACAGAGTGGAATCATGAAGTGCTCTTGTATGCATTGAACCCCATGGGCAGAAGTCTCAAACTGAGACCAATACCAAGTAAAGGGCTGTTGGAGCTCACGCTAACAGGGCTGCTATCAGACATACTTCTCTAGGAGCTATCTCATTCCTTAAAGTTGCATAGAAACCCCTGATTTAAACACCTATGAAGCAGAAGCAGCTGAGCTGTGACAGCAGAAAACTTTGAACACACTGATGCAGTTTTCCAAAGAAAACAACGCTGGTATCTCCCCTCTATGCCGCAGCACTGACATATCCTTTGTTAAACACAGGACATGGTTCATCTCTCTTTGAGTACAAATGTCTTACAAGTCAATTTTGTGGTTAATACAAGCTGACAAAAGGAGGTTTATATACTGTGCAGCAATACCCACTGCCACTCACTTGGGAGTGAAGTTACTTCAAGGGCAGCCCGCTCCTGTGTGAGACAACAATTGTCTTTCCATAGAGAACAGATGACTTGCAGTGGTGACACTGTTCCTGCTTTAAGTTCCTCAGCTAGAGCTTTAACTTCTATCTTGTGGCGCATTTGAAGATTAATCAGTACCTCAGCCTGCAGTGGTCCAGCTAATTTAAACAAAAACACACTCTATGGAGAACAGAGAGCCTGAAGGAGGTAGGAGGGGAGAGCTGGTGGGCTTTGAAGGAATTGCAGCCTGCCAGTATCCGCAAAAACTGAACAAGAAATAGATGAAACTAAATTAGAGCTCTATTAAAAATAAATTAATGGCATCTGAAAATGAAATTAAATCTAAGATAATCACTCTAATAGCAGTGTCTCTGGTGACCATTAATGCTTAATTTTTTCTTATATTTGACGAAGGCATTTATTAATTAAAAATATTTATACAAGGTAGAGGCTTGACAGGAATACTCTGTACAACCGTTCTTAAGGGAGCTGCTTCTGTTAATCAGTTATTTTAGAAGAAAATGCCTCTAATCTATACAATGAAGGCAGGCCTGTACTTCAATAAATCTTATTTAAGGCCTGTGCTTTTTAAATATCCTCTGTGGCTAGAATTGGACTGAGTAGGCTGCTTTCTACAGATGATATAATACACTTTCCTTCCCATTGTTTAGTTTTCTGGTACTGAAAATAAACCTTCATCTTATCCTCCCTCTCCCTTTGACTTCCCTTTTATTGTTAACCTTTTATTGAATTGTTAAACATCCAAGTACAAAAGCAGATGATCTGATAAGTATGAGTGTATTGTACAAATGAGGAGGACAAAACTAAACACATAGTCAATAGTGGGTATTAAAATGTTACCGGGCTTTCAAGCAGGGACAAACCAAGACCATGTGTCATTAATGAGACTATTCAAAGTAATTTTGATGAAGTTATGATACTATTGTCCTCCAGCACTGAGAAGGAAAAGCTTAGCATGTGTAAAAAGATTTGTTAATTATGCAGCTCTCTGGGGCACTAACTTTTTTAGGATTTTCCTCTGTGTTTCACCACCACCTTTTGTCCTTTATTTTTTTCCTCTCATCTTTTCAACACAAGCAGTGCTGTGAAAAAAGAAAGGATTAGAAGTTGTCCCTGACATAATTCATTGTAAGGTTGTTGGTTTTGTCTTTCTGCATTTATTAGTTTGAATTCTCTATGAGGCACCTGTTGGCTGTTGAGAATAAATCAACAGGAAGGTCACAAACGGCTTTGTATTGTATGCTTGCCTCTTTAAGCCTGTTGGGAACTCACTGCTTTGCTATAGAGGAATAAACGCTGGAAAGGCAACCAACCATGCTGTTTAACACTTTTTCATTATGTGAATTGTGTGTGGATTGTGTAGGCTTCTCAAACATAAATTAATCTTAAAGTCCTGTTGCTAATATTGTCATAATTAACTCAGGCTAATGACGGCAGGAGTCTCAGTTCGTGATACCACTTAAGTAAGCTATAGTTAAACTTATTTACCGCAGCTATTGCTATGCTGTATGAAGAGAAACAAGCACTCTGAAAGGGCACTCAGAGAAATAAACAGGGAAGGTGATATATGGCTGTAGCTTTCTGAAAGCTCTGATAAAAAGGCCTGGCTGTGCAGTCCATCATGCTTGGTAAATTGAGGATGGGTGGCATAAAAGCAAGTAATGAATGTGCTAAACTGCTAAAAAGTGCAACAGGAGGAGTGCATAGGAAAAGTAACTTTGACCTAATGATTTCTTTTGGTTATGCTACTGGTATGCTATAACACCGTGACGGGCCATATGGGAACAACAGCATAAATGCTGTGAGCCCCCCTCCCTTTTTAAATCCAGCTGCAATACAGCCAAAGGAGGGGGCAGAGTTGAGGTGAACTCTAGAGTAAGAAAAAATTGTTTTAAGAAAGGGGAATAAAATAAAATGCATTTTAACATGGCTTGATATACATTATGGCTGATGAGAATGTCTAGTTTCCTGTACCCTTTAAAAACTACAGCTAGCCTTTACAATGAGATCTGTTTCTCAGCAACATTGCTTATTTCTTTAACATTGCAGTATATACATAAGACTACGGCACTTGCCTGAGGAATGGAACACAAACTCAATGACCTCCTTGGAATAGGGAGGGAGAGGGATACAACTCTCCCAAACCCAAAAGCCTTTCTCACCTGGCAGTTGGCTCCACAGGCACTCACGGCCCCTTCCCAAGAACTTGTACCACTCCTGTGAAAGAAGAATTCAGCACTGATGAGGCCAGAAAGAGGGAGCAAGGGATACCGTGCTCCAATCCCTGTCCTAAGTCTTGCTTATGCATTTTGATTGAATGTAGCTAAGTATCTAGGACTTTCCTCACCTTCTGAATTGCCCAGACAAAAATATTCCTTTTTCCATTCTTCTGTATGACCCCCTAGAATCTTGAATTTTTTAAATTTTTCTTATTTTATTTTTAAAGATACACACCATGGATATTTTCACAACACTTCAGGTCTGTGACCAGTTATATCTACTTTTCTTTTCATTAGTAAAAGATAAATTTACAGTTAGCTCTGTATTGTTTTCATCCAATTGGGTGTTCAATTAAATATTTCTTTTCATCATATTTGTTTCAACCATCCCTGCAACTTGGAACTGCAGCCAATACCAAAGTCAAAACACAGCCAGAACACCCTTTCTTGAGCAAAGTGATGGCATTAAGAGTTGTGAGTTAAATTCATTCCATAGTGAAGCTCATGGCAAAGCTTCCACTGGTTTCAGTAAACGTAAGATTTTTCCCAGTTATTTCAATATATGAAGGGACAAATGCTACCATTCAATCTACCTTAATCTTACTTAAGGAACATTCAAATTACAGGTAATTATAGATGTCAGGCAAAACACCCCCAGTTTTTCACCCAGAAGGATGGTTTCAAATGTCGGTCAATCAGGTTCTTTTTTCCATAAAGACAGTGACTTTCCAATTCCAATTTTACAGATGCTGCATGTACTGGTACAGAAGGAATACGTATTTTGCAGCTTCAAGTCATTATTCCAGTAATAATCAACTAAAAACTCCTAAACTTGTAGCACTTACCCATCATCAGACACTTCATTCAACAATAAATTCTGATGATACCTACATATTGAGCATCAAAGCAGAATAGACAATAGAAAAAAAATGAGCTATCAATCTGTCTCCAGGCCACAAAAGTGTTAGTGGCCTGGCATTATTAATGGTTTTTTGAGTTCCATGTTACTCGCAGCATGCTGCAAGTAACACGCAGTGCCAGCTCACCAGCTCATGTAATTTATCATTTTTCTGATGAAGTTAATGGATCTATGTAAGTTTTCCCCCCAGGTGAGAATCTGACCCAACATTTCAACACGACATTGCAAGCTTATCAAAGCAATATAAAGAGGATGGTGGTACGACAGGCAAAAGCCTCCTTGTGAAGGCAGAAGCAGAGACAACTGCAGTCTGTCAGCACAGGTGAAAGACGAGGGGATGAAGAACAGAATAATAGTGATAACTACCAGAATTTTATTTCAATAGCCAGAGAAGACTGAATTTTTTTGCTGGCCATTTTACAATTCTCTCACTTGACTTGTTTACTGATCGAAATGCTTGCCAAGGAACTTTGGAAAAATAGTGACATATGAACAATCTGTTGCGGCATATTGTAGTGGTGTTGTTTGTGCTGCTATAGATACTAAGCTTTTAGCATTTTCATAATTTGTCTTGAAAAAGCTGGAACTTGGCATGAAATTTTTGGGTGCCTCTATCTTCAAGTCAGATGGTTTTCATATTTTTTGTTACATTTATGTAGATATTCTTTTTCTATGTGAAGAAAAGCCTGAAGATATGCTGTGTCAAGGAAAAGGAAAAAAAGCATACTCAGTTGAAGACAGAAGCAGAAGGTGGGAAAAAACCCAAATGTATAGCAAAATGAGGAGAAACAGGTGCAAACTTCTTTTCAAGGTGGGAAGAGTGTTTACAGGATGCTCACAGGTCTTATGTAACTGCAAAATTAATCAGGCTATGCAAAAAAGGCCTTGGGATGTTTACCTTCTTTTTGGTTTCAGATCTTACAACAATGACTTACTTGAATGCTAGTCTTTTGTACAGGACAGTAGCTTGACTCAGATCCCTGGGTTTCAGTGTGGTCATTCAATGGACTCCATAAAGGTGAAATCAGCACACTGAGGGAAGTACAAGCATTTGTGTGTTTTAACTGTGGACACAAAATGGGTACACATGAGAAAGTGCAGGGGCGAAGAGCTGTACAAGCAAGTTAAGAAAGAATGAACTGCGCCATCAACACCACCACCAAAAAAGACTGAACAAAGAAAAACACACCTCCTACTTTGAGCAGGGTGCCTTAGCTCTGCTGGCCTAACATTGACCTGTAAGATACATTTCCATTGCATAATAAGCCTAGATCAGAACCTCCTGTTCATGTACTTGAACTGCCACGTGGCTCTGCTACAGTGGGACAGAGAACTACCTACCAGAAACGTGGAATGTACAAGAACTGCAGACGTATGTTGGAAAGAAGCCTAGAGAGGAACTAAAGAACTACCTGAAAGGAGGGTGTAGAGAGGTGGGGGTCGGTCTCTTTTCTCAAGTCACAGGCGACAGGACAAGAGGAAATGGCCTCAAGTTGCGCCAGGGTAGGTTCAGGCTGGATATTAGGAAAAATTTTTTCACTGAAAGGGTTATCAGACATTGGAATGGGCTGCCCAGGGAGGTGGTTGAGGCACCATCCCTGGAGGTGTTCAAAAGACGGGTTGATGTAGTGCTGGGAGGTATGGTTTAGTGATGATGCTCCTTGTTTGTTGTGTGGGTGTCTATTTTTGTCAGTTAGGTTGACGGTTGGACAAGAAGATCTTTAAGGTCCCTTCCAACCTAGAAGATTCTGTGATTCTGTGAAAGAGAAAAGGGGAACAGGCCCAAACAAAATTATTGACGAGTAATCCAACAATAAGAAGAAAACATCATATAAAAATTGGCCGTGAGAGAAGCTGGGAAGAGATAAGTGTGGCCACAAATACTGGTGTATGTTATTCCATTTGGGAGTCTTTCTCATCACTCACTAGGGCTCTACATGTGGGTAGTTCCCATTACTGCTAAATACATACAAAATATTAAGTTTCAGTCAGAAGAGTAAGACTCTGTCCTCCTCTCCCTGAACCACAGCCCACACAGAACATCCTACGCTCCTGCCAGGCGTCATTCTAAACACACAGAAAATCTCATCTGACACATGTAAGATTAATAAGGCATTTAGCTAGTGTTATGGAAGTCTTCGCTGCTCGAATGTCACGTCTTATCATAATTCTGCAACAATTTTCTTGACACTTTGAACTTTCCATAGGTCTTTTTGAGGCAGAAGGAGGCTGAAAGAAGAGTATTACAGTGCTGCTGATGAAGTTGGTAACAATAATGTTTGTTCTGTGCAACTTGGGAAAGAAAATACTTAGATAATTCTGTTTGCTTTTAACATTTTTACTTTCATAGTAGTTTAACAGGTGGATGCATAGAGAATTTCTATATAGCAGCTTTAAAATTAGTCAAAAAGAACAACTGAAAAATTATAAAGTGTATGTTTACCTAAGACAACTGATTAATTCAAGATAACGTAGCTAGAGATTTGGTGAGATCAAGTGGGATTAGACACGTATATGTAACATGAGGTACAACCCATCAACGTTTGTATGGAAAGAGTAATATCCTTTATTATTTTACCTGTCGTGGCTTGTGCTGATTTGGCCAACAATAAGATGACAGATGCTCTCCCCCACTTCTTGCTCAAAGGAGAGGAAGAAGAAAGATAAAGAGGTTTATGAGTGTTTTCTAAACTAAACTATTTTAATGAAATATTAATAATAAAATAAAAATGAAATAATTAGATAGATACAATATATAAATATATATATACAAAACCATATAGCAAAAGCTATATACAAAAGCTCCCAGGGAGATGTCACTGGCAGGCACCAGGAAAGTTCCAGAGTGGTCTCAGTGACAAAAGGGAACTGGATTCTAGAACACACTGAGGGGACTGAAGGCAGACAAACTCACAGGGTCCTCCTCAGGCATCAGAGAGCCACCAAAGAAGCACTCATTCGGGAAGAATCCACTGAAGTAGAGCCAACCTCATGCCTTTGCTCCCTCACCTTTTATACTGAGCATGGCAGATGGGATGGAACATTGGTCAGTCTGGGTCACCTGACCTGTCCCCGCCTCCCCACAGCTGTACCCCCTCCATGTAAACAAGCAGGTCAGCTGACCCCGGTTGCCACAGCAATGAGTGTAAGCAAGAGCCTCTCACCAAGCAGAAGGTTGGCTCTGCTCCACCCCAAACCATGACAAACATACATCCAGATCTACATATAGATTATAAGGAGATAATGATGCTTGCATTAGAAACAATTAGGAACCCAAAGAACAATGACTAGCCCAGACCTCACTGATGGTCATTAGAAAGAAAATTGCCCCTCTGGGAATTTTATTCCACAATTTATCTTCTAATTTACTCCTTAGGAGCTCACATCAGCCACTATTGCATGCTGGTACCTACTTACAGGCTCTAGTACTATCCTGCAACACGACTTCTATGTTCTGATGTTCCTCCCATCTCTCCCTGTCCTGCTGTCTCATACCATGAAACACAAATTACCCGTAAAAATGATAATTCTCTTATTAGTTTTAAAGGTCAAATCAAATGATGTGGAAAATAAGCAGTGGTGTGACATATAATTTGCATAATTGCCACAAAACCACTGTACTAAAGCTGTGTGAAAAAAAATAAATAAAAATCAAGCTGCAGTCTGAAGAAAAGCCAATCAGCCAGATTTGCAGTGAGAGTAAAGTGGAGCTGCACCACCGACATAGGAACAGCACTAGCATCCTGATGATCCCCACCACATTCAGTTCTCAATTTCCTCTCCTCTTTTTCCCACTCTTTTCCCCCAAATATACACACACACAAAGAGAAAGTTGAAATGAGAGATACTTCCTACAAGTCCTAAGTTTTAAACTGATTCCTTTTTTGATCTAGGAGGTAATTTTCAAGGTCATTATATAATCACACTACCCTGGAGCCAAGAGGTGAACATCAAGGTGACATTGCCCGTCCTACCTGATGTCCCAAACGGTGTTGCACGTTGGAGCTGATGAGGTGTGAGCAGAGTCAGTGTTAGGGGCTTGCTGGTCCCTTGCATCCCTTCTGCAGAGGCTGCTTCTCCCTTGCCCAGGTGCTCAAGACAAGCAGGTAAAGGGCTGACTTTGGCTTTCAGATGAAGGTGCTGCCAGCTCAACATCATGGGCACGGTCCGTGGATCCTGCCTCTCCTCAGGACACAATTCCTGCGGGGATAAGCATAACCCTCATATACACGGGGTGCAACAACACATACCCCAATGGAGGAGTTGCAAAAGCTGAAGCAGTAGCCAGTACGCTTGTACTGAGAGGAATTAAACTCACCTTGTAGCTTAACAGTTATTTCCTAAAAGCCCTCACTTAGAGAAAACAGACCCTGGATAAACATAGTTTGAATCCATTAAAGAAAAAACCAAAACCACCACAATTAAAGCACAAGCTGAGCAATTTAAAAGCAATCTTCTTTTCCATTTCTTCTAATGCCCTGCTACTGCTTGCTTAAACATGATGGCTGGGTTTGCCTGATGATTTTAGAGGCATTTTATAGAGGAATTAGATAATTTAAAAATTGGTAATAAGTTTGACATCTGCCCATTTTTCTTCAGGTTTAGGGTGTATCCTTCTCCTCTGTCTACCTAGCACACAGTCATTACAGTAGGCTTTCTACTTGGTGCCTCTGGCAGCTCACACAACCATGCTTGTTTCTGAGACGAAAACAGTGAGTTGTCCCTATTTGTGGCAATGAACTATTAATTTGACTATATTGTTTGTTAATATGACTCAGTTTAGTAGTATATCCTCTTCTGTTCTTATACCTTAATATACATACATTGTATCAACCTTGCATATGATTATTTTGCCCTTTATTTTTTTAAATATTACAAAGCCAGTCTTACTCTACTTTGATTAATTGAGGTTGATCTTACCTTAAAATAATTAAGCTGACAATAGCTGTCTACACAATAGAAAAATTGAGTACGATATTGAGGAAAAGATGTTTTATTACATTATGTCTCCATTTTGGATTTATAACCCAGTTCATTTCATATCATATATATTTATCATCACCGTTCTTAATAGAACTTTTTAATCAGCAGAAGTGAGAGATCGTGTTTTCATTTGACATATCACAAATTAATAAAAATGCAATAAATGAGCAAATCCAAATGGTCTTTCAGGCCAGAAACTTCACTACTTCTGAAGTGCAAAGCTCTGTTATGAAATTGAAGAGGTAAAATTCTTTTAGCTATCAACAGGGGTTCATATAATTCACTGCATATATTAAAGGAATCCCCATAAGGTATCTATTCAAGGTCAAGTTATTTTACATTTCCATAATATTAAAAAGAGTAAGAAAGTAATGCAATGACACACTGAAAGAGGGCATCAGGTAATTAGATAAGGAACATTCATGATCCAGGCATCTGGAAAGCTTAAAACTAATTTCAGAAGTGAGTAATACCGCTTACTTTTTTTTTTTAGGATCAGATTAACAGCAGCCTCAAAAATACAGCTGAGTTGAAATATACTACTGTCACAGTAAAAGTCACTTTGTGTGTGGCTATCAGAGACACCACAAGTGCAAAGAATTCAGGCAATACTGATCAATTGCTAGAAAACCCTTACAGTTCTTCGATATTGCCAGAAATGCATATATATAATTAATAATAATGTAAATTTCCTTTTCTCAAAGCCTTCCTACATATCAACATATATGCAGTGTTATTAAAGCTATTAAAGTTAAGGTAATAAATAGCTAAGTAGTGCATATCCAAACACCGAATTTTTACCACCCCATCCCTTTTCAAGCCCTGCCTTTTGTTTTTCCTGCTTATTTGCTACATCTTGTCTCTGACAACAGATTTGCAGGGTGAGAGCTGTCACTTTTGATGTTTGTACTATACCAAGCACAACCAGGCCCGTAGATGTTAAAATAATAGTAATAAATCTCAGTCTGAAAAGACAGCTCAAGCAAGAAGAATATTCTTTGTCATGAAAGAGTTGGATCTCTAATGGTATCTGGGCAAACTTTCCTGCTCTGATCACAAGCACACCCTGACACAGTTTTGGAGGGCCCATGCTGGGAATGAGGAGCTCAGCACTTCTCCCATCGCGTGCGTTTCCCCACTTTCCTTGGCTGACGCCACTCATGTTGATATGGTGCCTGTGTCATGCTGAAACTATCCTATTGACATGTGAATTTACACCAGCTATTATTTTGCACAGCGCTGTCTAGAGTTAAATATGTCCATTTTCTTGAATTTGAGAAAAATACTATTTATAATAATTATTATTGACTTTTTATCAACAGTAGGCTTCTCACAGACACAGGCCAACTTACAGACTTGTATCCACAGATAGCAGGTATAAATTAGTAATGATTAATACCTGTTACAATGCTGAAGTGGTATAAAGCAGCTTTAGTAGGAGTCTTGATCGCAGTATAATTCATTAATTGTGATAACTATTGTATCTGATGCTGTTCCAGCCCAGCCAAGGGATGGGAGTGTGGGTGAGAGGTTTCCTTGTGGCTGGTCCTGGGGAACAAAGCTGCATCCAAGAATTGGTAAGACACTGACCCTGTCACCTTACTGCCTGTCTTGGACAGTGTCACCTATTAAGGACACTGCTCCTTGGTTCCAGAATCTGATTTCTTTCACTATTACATGACAAAGATCAGTAGAAGGGAGATTATAAAATGGAACATTTGCCTTTGGTTAGTACTGTGATTATGAATGAAGAGACACCTATCATTTTTTATTCCCATTGACTCATTTTCTGGTATATACTGTTCATTATCCTAGACTGTAGGGTGTCAAGGATAGACATTGTCTTTGTGTGCTTACAAATTTCACACTTATTGTCACTTTCTTTACATTTTTGAGACAAACAGTGTAGAAAGTTATAAATAGAACAGAGAAGACACACTTAAAAAAAGTAAAAGTTGTTGCTTAAGACAGTTGGAAATAGCTACATTTCTACCAAATCTCAAGATCAGGCAAGATTTATTTTTCATTTGTAGCTTGGTTCCGTATGGAAGCACACGAATGCTGTAATCTGTCTATCATGTAATAACTCCCGACTGGATTTAGATGAGTGAAAGAGACATTTCTGAGAAAGAAACTGAAAGAAGAGGACAGACCTATGTTGCAAAATGGAAGGATTACATACGCACCAGCTTATTCATCATTACTGATTACTGCCATCAGATCAGAACAAGATTTTACCTGAAAGGCCAGTATTGAGCAAAGAAAAAAGAAAAAAAAAAGTTGTAGACTTCTTTTACAACAGTTTCCTTAGAGTCTAAGGATGAGATCGCTGCTCTGAAATAACCACCACTGCCTGATCGTAGTTCATATCAGTGTTTTCTCAATAACAGAAGAAAGGACAGTAGTGGTATAAGCCTGCCAATTTTGTACTAAATGAAAACATTAAAAGCATAATGTGGATGCATGATCTGTCTTTAGAGACAGTATTTTAAAGTTGTGTTCTCCATTGCTATACATCTTGCTTTATGCAGTGTTCCTCTACGTTACAGAGGCTACGAAGAGGAGAACTTGTCTACCTCTCTCCAAGGCTGATGACCCAGGTGAACTGCAGTTCTCCTTTCCCCTCTTGAAGTGGTCCACATCAAATTAAATTATGATCTCTTCCCCTGAACCCCACTTTCCTCCATGGCTGCAGGCAATCAAGTCAACTATATCTGTAGGGTTACTTTTCCTGCTTTGAGACAGTGGGAGTGAGGAGCCTACACTGGGATTTGAGGTTATGACAGGTGAGGATTCCCTTTAGATCTAGTCTTGATTTGGATGAGTGAAAAAGATTTTTCTAAGAAGCATCAGATGAAAAAACACACTGGAAATGTGGAAGAGAAACCCAGCTCTGGCCATTGAAATGTTGCTAAATGAGCATTTCAATGTGGATATGTTGAATTTAGGCCTGAGGAAGAGAATGGATCTGTGTGGCCATTGACCCTCCTGAAAAGCAGCAACAAAACGCTCCTGAATGCGAATTCCCTACTCGGCCATATGAGTATATCAGCATTTGGAGGCTGTGGGTGTGACACTGGTATTACTTGAACTGGTTTCAATGGCGCAACAGTAGTGATTTGTCTACCTAAGGCTGGTCTTGACAGTAGCTACTGAGACATCAGAGTTAGGCCAAGAAAAACATAATTTTGGATTATTCTGAGAGGCAGTCTGTCAGCAAATTATTACCTAACCTACAACTACACATGGCCCTTTCCCAGAAAATGAGTAAGACTCAAAGCAGATCACAACTGAATGTATTCCAGTGCAAGAAGAGCCAATTTACTGACCTTCCACCCACCTGCAGACAACACCTGATGGCAACTTTATTTATGCTTGAACAGACTGGGAGCAGGTAGAAGTTTCAGATCTGGCATAAACTATAGCTCATCTCATAGTTTTCAACTGCTTGTCTAGAAGATGTCAAGGTGAAGTCCTGAAGTGAGCTCAGTGAGATGTTTATCTTCTGAGGGCAACGTTGTATTTTTTTTTTCTGTGATTAAACCTCTTGGTGGTTTCTAAATATTAAAATTTCTTTTCTTTTCTTTTTACTCAAAAGGGAACCAAACAAAAAGATCTCAAAATAATCCAATGAATGGAATGGAGGCCTGAGAGGAACATTCACGGTCATATTTCAAGAGCTGCTGTCTAGATTTTTGTAAGATGTTTGGGAACGTTTCCCTCAGATAAGCTCCATTTGAACCAAGGCACAAATGAATAGAGAGTGCAGATCCAATGACACCACACTGATTTGGTGGGGTTTCATCATGTACTCACTAGGGTTAATATGGAAGACTGTTCTGAGCCTTCTGTCACTACGTTTTATAAGCAAGCTGCAGCAGGACTTCTTTCAGCAGAAGTTAGATGTACCAATTGAGGGCAGTATATCATCTGCACAAGAACTCGCTTAGAAACGGAGCGTGTATTAGTTCTGTAAAATTTTTAAGCCAACTAACTTTTCTTTCTCATCAGAATTTTTTTCCAGCAGATTTTTCCAGTGAGTTACAGAATTGATGTTATGACATACAAAAAATCCAGTCTGCTCCTGTCTGTACAGAACAGAATGTTGGTCTCTGGCTTAATCTTTCAGTGATCACCAAACAGAGTAGCAAATTATTGCTGCAGGAGGTCTAAAGCAGTTTATGCAATATTTTGCTCATGAAGACTTACTGTTATTTCTCAGCAGTCATAACAGAAAAATATACACTGAATACCTTATTGCTTTTTAGCATTCATAGAGCTTGCAACAAACACGTTAGCAGTTGCCAAATTTAGTAGCCAGATAGAGGCAAGGCTGCTGCAGCTCCATGTTCCCACGTCCAGTGAGTAGTGAAGCTGAGCATCTATTCCTGATAGGTACCCACACACACACAGATATACAACAAATATATACACAGACACACAGCCAGCTACACGGCTCATTGCAGACGGAAATACTAAGCACTCACACAAACAAACAGCACCAACAGCCTCCTCGTGGTTTCCTCCCTGGCTGAGCAGGATAAAAGCCTGTTAGCGGAAAATATACACACGCCCCCATGCATATAAACATATATATCTAAGCACACACTGTGTGCATGCCCCAAGTAACTGGCCTCAGACACTTAGTCTACCCAATGGTTTGCTCTCACTCCTCGCTCTCCCCAGCTGCAGGCACCTCAGGCCCAGCAGCGCCACTCCAGCTGCTGGTCCAACTTGGTGGACTTTGCATGCACCCTAGATATACCTCCAGCAACAGGTCTTAAGCCCTCAGCCTCACGTGGCCCTGGATCCTCTCATCTCTCTTTGCCTCACGTGCAAATGGATCTCCGTGCAAATCATCTCCATTTGCACACGTGCAAATGGATCACACACAGTCGACCCCACAGACTTACAGACCTTCTGGTCTCCCTAGTGGTTGTCTTGGATTTCTGAGTCCCTGTTGTAGCCAATTTACAGACCCTCGGGTCTCCCTCGTATCTGGCCCAGGCTCGCAGCTGCCTTGATGCCTGGCTCCCAGGCCTCCTGCTGTCCTCACAGGTAACTCACTAGCAATTGCACACTGACACATGCACTGTTGTTCACTCCTTTTGCTGGCACCACAGGCACACGAGACCCTATGATCTATGGTGCAACTCCAGTTGCCAGCAATGAGACCCCCATACACACACAAGTGCACTCAGAACAGGGAGTCCCCCTCACCCAGCAAGACAGAAATTGACCTTACTGAGAACACAGAACAAACTGTGGTGATCAGGAGACCAGTCCTTTTTACACTTTTTCTATTTTTCCATGCTTGTTTCTTCCCAAACCACCTTGATATTTCTCCTTTCCCTGCTTTTGTCTCCTCCCTTAAGCCAATAAATCTAAAGATCCTAAGATGTTCCTACTTGCATCCCATAATGAGGCCCACACCTCTGGTGGTAGCCCCCCCTTGTCTGTAAGGTGCTCCAGAGACCATCTCCCTTTGTCCCACAGTGGTGGTGGCCCTCCAGCCCCTGGGACTGAGGCTCCCCTGGGGCAGCCTCAGTAGGGTCTGGGTCTCCGACTGGGACATTGGGGTCCCCCAAATGTTATGGTGCCTCTGTGTTCCTTCAGGTTTGGGGGAAATGAGTTAGATCACATAATCTAACTAAATATCAGCGTCCTGAGCCACTGCAATGGAAAGCAGAAAACTTGCTGGAAAGGTACAGAACTGTGCTCAGTAAAACCTGGGCATAACAACAGATTCCAGACCACCCAGTGCTCTGTTTTTCCTGCAGAATGAGGCATCCCACAGTTACTCAAAGGCATAGTGAATTAAGAAGTTATATTGTACTTCAGAAACACAAATACATGCAGTGCTCAGCAATACGTTTGCTATGCAACCAATTTAATCTACAAGTTAATACAATATGTTTCAGTTCTGCATTCTAATTTCACTGTTACATGCTAGTGCTTTCAGGCTGTAAGCTTTGCACAGAACTACAAAGGTATCTGAAATCAGTATATTTTCCATGCTTCATATATGGTATTATTAGAAAAGCAGCGATTATTTTGGCACATTCTAACTTACGTGTAAGGTATAGAAAGTGTATATATATATATAAAACAAAGAAACAACAAATACACCTGAAATTCAAAGGTTTTTGGATCATTTGAAGCTGACAGACAGCTAATGAGGTGGTGAGTCTGAGATAGTACCAGTATGCCAGTTTTGTGGCTGAATGTACAGAAAAGGTTAATTTCGAACTCAGATGATGTAGTTTCCATGCAGATCTGTTTCTTTCCAACCACTTTCTGATGATTTACTGTAAATGAATAACCTGGGATAAGAATGGCTCATTCAAGATGTGAGACAGCAGCTCAACAGCTGAAAAATATCAAAGCAATGACTTTCCAATCTAAATGCCCTAAGAGGTCGTTATTAATGTGGTAACAAAGCCAACAGAGTAGTTTGATAACTAGATACTAAAGGGAATACTCGAACAGTGGTAGAAAGGCAGGGTTAGGAAGGGCAGTGTACCACAGACCAGGCTGCAAACATTGTTTTCCTCCTCGTAGGAAAGGAATTTTCTCTGGGTCCAGTTGAGCAGTGAGCTCTTCCGCAATGTGAGAGAAAGATTTACCATCTAGCCCATAGAGAGTAGGGTCAGCATGATTCAGCCAGACTGAGCTGCAGTTTTTGCTGTAATTTGGGCACCTGTTGAAATGCTCTTTTGCATTGCAGCATGCAACTCAGTTGTGGGAATCATAACACTTGGCATGTCATTCTCTGTTAGCAAATGCTGTACCCTCTGACAAATTCTGACTGTGATCAACTTGGCACTCAGTATAGACACCAAAAGTAATGGATCAACACAGAAATGACTGGCCTGATTTTCACAACTATAGAGCACCCAGTGCTCTAAAAGCTCAGGGGATTAAGTGTTAAAGTTTTGGTTCAGCCTGTTGTAAAGAAAACAGATGCAAATTTACATTCAGCTGAACATCTCGAAAGTTTGAGATGGCTTAGTATGATTATAATTTGCACCCATATCTTCTTTGAAGACAAGAGATGAATCATGTGTAATATCAGTTGCAGATGGAGGCTCAGGTCTTGGGACGCTTGAAAGATTCCAGGCGGTTTGGAAGGGTTTCAATTTGCATCCACAGCCAGTTCAAAATGAAAGATGAATCAAACCAGCTAATATACACTGAGATAGACTGTGAAGATCTCCTTTATCTATTCCCTAGATGAAAATTCTGGCATTATAAAAGACTGCAAAAAAGAAAAATAATATTTCTTGTCATATATTTCACCCACATCGTAAAAATGTCTTTACTGTTATCCTGTATGGCTGTTGTGTTCCTGCTATAATTGAACAGCCTAATGCAAAAAGAAACATTATACAATCTGAACACAAACATAATGGGTATTGAAAAAAAATCCCTGGCAACAGTCAGAAGTTAAACAAACAAATACAAAAATTATCTTGTGTAGGCATAGCATTTCTATTAAAGAAGGCAAATAAATGAAATGCCTTTGTGTTGGAAAGCAGGGTATTTCTAGATATATTCATATATATTCAATTCTAGCTAGTTGTACATTTTTTGTTACAAAAACATCTGCCTCTGCATTAGGCTGTGTCCTGGACAGAAAGCCTTTGCTACTCAAAACTCTCGGAAAGGTGTGAAGAAGAAGAAATGGAGTCAAGCAAAATGGGAGGTGGGATTTCTGGTGACCACCATGATCATGCAAACCTAATTTTAAAAGAAAAATGTCAAGATTTTTCAGGTTAATGCTGCAGATTGAACGTGGAAATTACGCCTATGTGGCAAAGTGCTTAGAAGAGCAACTAAGAGCCTGAGATGCACACCCATCAAAAGCAGTGGGACAGTATTAATAGTGTTTGTAGATTTGGTAGGGTTGTTTTGTTTTAAAATCTGCTCACACCATTTAGGAAGCTTGATGTATTTTTGTCTCCCCTTTGGCTTATTTAGATAGAACAACAAATTAACTGGTTTTTATACCAGTTCTGAGGACAAGTTGATGAGGAATAAGCTATATATCATGTAGGAATTTTAATTCAAAAAAACAAATGTTGAAAAACTGAATTAGAGAAAAGTAATTACTGATTGGAAGTTCCAAACTAAAAAGGAACCACAAACATTAAAAGTGTTATTAGCACACAAACCTGTATCTTGCAACATTTTTGACAGGAATGTATAGTATTGAATCTGAAAATTTCTAACTACTGCAAAGATATCCATGTCCATTGTTCTAATTCCAACCTCTGGCAAACAAGTATTAGTATCTTTTTACTTTCACCACATCTGGGTGCTTGTCAGCTTCCTATTGTTCCCACTAAATCATTTACCTATTTCTTTCATATACATATATAATAATATAAATATATATACACATATATATGAAATTTATAATCTTTTTCTTTCCACCTACCCCATACCACAGCAGGAATATTATTTGCTGGCCTTACAAGCATGACATCCCTTAATGATTACTTGGAATCAAAGAGATTAAATTGTATGTGATTATAGTATCAGTTCTAAACATGTCAGGGCTCTAGGCACTTAACTATATGAATCTTTTGGAATACTCAAATACGCCCTTTTCAAAATACGCTGGAGAAAAATGCTAATTGAAAACATTTTTCTTCAAGCAGTAGAACATTCCAGTATTTCTTAATTGGCACATACATTTCTCACAACAGTCCACCTGACACAGCACAAGTTTTGAGAGCAAAAGATTTTCTCTTCTCCTCTCTTTTTCAGTGTTTCCTCTGTTATTTTGGGGGTATTTTAGCTTATGTTGTCAAATTTATTTCTGGAAGGAGACATAGAGGATGGTATGGAAACTAATTAATCATGCCCCATAGCTGTACATCACCAAGTACATACCTTAACCTGCTTCTCTACATAAAAGGAGTTTTCCGGCCACGGCTGGGCCATTGTGTCCAACACAGCCTATATGGAACCAAGCTCCCTCACCGGATCAGCTAATGAGAACTGAAAAGCCAAACTAACAAGGCTTCTGCTGAACTGGAAAGTTCATTCATACCAGTCACATTTGTTTAAATTCCTAGACACATAAAAGGCTCTCTAATTTTGTCACTAGCAGTAGAAAGCTGTAAAAGAGTGGATGCATATCCAAAAGAACTATTCAAGCAATCGTAGGTAGAGCTAATAAACAATAAACACAAGGAGAGTTATGCTAGAATGCCAATGCAGGTTCAGTGGGAATCACGTTTGTAAGAGTACCAGTATTCATGCATTTTTCACCAGCTGAAGGAGAGCTGGAGTAATCCTGAATCCTGCTGTCACTCCATAGGACAGGAATTCTCATGCCTTTTGGGGTAGCATCCGCCCCAGTGAGTGTCTTTCCCCTTTTTGAAGGGTTTTCATTCACATCGGAAGCATCACTGATTTTTCTCCTACACTAGGATGACCCATTACTTCAGAGAACTATTAACATAAATGAATGCTTGATCAAGCTCTACAACAAGCACCTGAGGACTCCAGTCCATGCACCAGTCCCTTCTAGAGGGAAAACTTCATGTTCCAAGTTCAAAAAGAAATCAAGACTTAGGAATGCTTATTGCTGATGACTTTTACAAGTAAATGTCTCTAGTTTAAGATGATTTATTCTGATCAACGCTTCGATAGTTCTGCCTGCCATGAAAACACCTAGAACAGCCAGTCCCTTATGTAACAAGGGCCCAAGCCACGTGGCCATTTTCTGCTTAGTCGGGCTTTTATTTAGCACTGAATTTCTGTAAGTCTGTGTATTTTTAATACATCAAAATGAAAGCCTTACCCTTCCTGCCTTAAGAAGATCAATACAGTAAGTGTATTATACTGTCCATTGGACAATAATTGGTGCCATCTTCTGGAAGCATAGTGTTGATTATTATGGAAAACAACTGAGTGTAGCTTGAGCTCAGCAAGTCAGCTATGATGGACTTTGCTTAATGCTTCTTGACTAATGCCCAAGAACCTAGTATTTACACAAGAAGTGCAGTAAAGTCCATAACAGATCACCTCTTGTTTTTTTTCAGATTTCTTGAAGCTTAATTTCTATTCCAAATCCATGGCCACAAAGATCAGGAGATCTCACAAAGACCGGGAATACAGTCTTGGAAATGCTGGCCAGGTGACTGGGGAACCAGCAAAAGAACAGCCTTCATTCCTTTTATGTTGTTATGCATGATGTTCTTTTTCTGGCAGGGGTTAGTTAGAATTGTTGCCTTCCCTGTCCAGCATACAGGATTTTCAGTGGGAGTATTAGAAAGGAAATCTGAGCAGCACTGTACTCAGCGTGAAAAATAGTACTCGACCAATCTAGTGCAACAGCATAAGCAATCTAGTGTTATTACAGCATCCCAGGATGGATGGAGGTGACCGAATTTACTTTAATCCCAGTAAACGGACAGTAATGCTAGAAGATAGCAGACTGAATAGCAATTATGATGATCAGGTGCCAAGTGCAATGCATGGTCATGAGTATGGGTGTTCAGTTAAATCCGAGTTCCTTTTAGAAGGCCAAAAAGGGGAAGCCAAAATAGGAAAATGTAATGAAATTGGTGATTCTATTCAGGCTCTCATAATGTATTTGTTGTCATGGTATCTAAGGGTTTACCTTATTCTTTTTTTTATTCTCTCTGGCTTTACTCTTGCCTTCTACATCTTAGTTGTGTAACCCAAAGGCTGTTGCTAAGCGTATTTAGGGCCACGTTGGCATAGAACAGCAAGGAACATTTGAAATCTAGCTATAAAGGCAAAGATATGAGATTTGTTGAGCAAGTATCACAACTTTCCTTTGACATGGAGACCATCAGAGTCTAGGAAACATTCAAGTACACATCAAGACTCGGAACACTTGGGATCAGGTTTCATTGAAGACTGCAATCATTAAGAAGCAGCCAAAAGAGTATTCCAGTCAGAAATCCACTGCTCTCTGTGGTCAGCTGAGAAGTGGACTTATCACCTCTACCTGACAAATGGATGCTTGAGAACAGAAGTAGTGGGTCCACTGCGGAAGGAATCAAGGGTGATGGATCGATGAAGGATGGGTGGAGGGAAGATTATTCATGAAAAGTAGCCTTGTGATAGCTCTGACCCGAGGAACCTTTCTGTGGATCCCAAAGACGCAGGGGGACTGGACAAAGGCAAGGCTGAGTGGGAGGGCCAAAATGAATGTGTTTCCCCTCTTCCTGCCCACCTATGGCTTGCTCACTGCTCTCCACAAAACCAGCTATTTCCTCTACAGAAGCAGATGAAACGGTGGAGGAAGTGTCAGAAATAATAAACAATACTGCAGGATAAGCAGTAAACCCCTACAGAATGTATAATCCTTTATGAAGAACTTTTTTGGAAATACTGTAAAAATATCTGCTTATTTATTGGGGGAGAGAGGGTACAGATCATAAGCTTCCTATCAGTCAGAAACAGTCAGTATGAACAAGCTTTAATTTGCTTGGAGACTTAGAGAAAAAAATTATCTTTCATTCAGGGCACTAACATATCATCTATGCACAGAATATGTTTTTGCTTATGAAGTACTAATGTTAATATGATTTCACCCCTGAGTAAATAGGATAGTAAATATATTTCTATACATGTCCTATTAAGAATGTCCTTGAAGGAGCCAGTTTTAGTCCATCCATTGAATACTAAAGCAAACCTTAAATGAGGCTAAAAGAACAAAAAAAGTACCATGAGCTTTGAACTCTTAATCCTTAATGGAGTTAATCCTTTCAAACTCCATAAATCTCCATCTCCATCTCCTTTCAAACTCCAAATCACTCCATAAAGTGACCATCAAGGCTTATGCAAGACATACCTGTATCTCAGCAGAAAGATTAAGTTATAAAATAAATACATGTACTCAACATGTGTTTAATTTTTCCCCCCTTTCTCGAATGATAGCTAATAAGACCCAGAAAGGATTGAAAGCATGTCTGCAAAAAGCAAATAAACTCTAGAGATACAATCTGTTCAAGTAATGGGTTGGTTAAATGTGTTACTGTTTGGTGGAAGGTACTGGAACATTTCCAGTTCTCTGCAACTTGTGGAAAAAATTAAATATAATCAAGAAGCTGATACTAGCATTACCCATGTACGTATACACAAGGAAAACAATACAGGGCCTGATCCAGAACTCACTGGAGTCATGGGGTTATAGCAATTTTAGACCCAGGCCAGATCTTCAGCAAGCAAAGAGCTTATTTTACAGTTTTGCTCCTATATTTAACCCCAGCTGTGTCAGAAGCATCATCATCAACTGCCAAAAAGGCGTTTGATTTTTATATTTTTCATGGATAATTCAATCTAAGGTGGATGGAATTAAAGAGATGCAACATACCACACAGAAGGTGACAAGTGTACACATCCAGGTCCATGAGAGCGACACAACAGCGAACCCTACCTCCACTGCCAGCCTTCACACTCCAACATACACCTCTAGAGAGCACTATGGCAGTACCAGAATGTAAGAAGCTTGGTAAGATGAACTTGAGCAAAGCTTTCCAGGAGTGCAGTGCAGTACTTGAATAGGTGCCAAACTTTGGGTTCTGATGCACAAAAAAGACCCAGAGTCTGTTAGAGTTAAGAACTTACTAAAGAGCACCATAAAGAGCTTGATGAAAGCACAGAGTCTACACTGTGGCAGCAATGAAACAGAGATAAAATTACATTATGCCAGAAAGATAAGCATTAGCAAATCAATGGCCACATGACAGTCTAAGTATGTAGCAGCATCTGTAAGCTTCAGTGATATTTTCTGGCAAATAATAGCACCAGAACCAGTATCCAACAATGGGGAAGAAAAGTGAATTAAACATGAGCTTTAAAAGGTTGCCTGTGCCATCTCTTGGAACTTCCCAATTTTGTCTTTAGCAATAAAACCAGGAAGGCTTAAACCAAAACAGCCTTTAAAGCAGTTGCAATCTAACAATAAAAAAAAAATAAATAATGCATGTTTCTGTTTTAAAAATAATTTTTTCCACCTTTGCAAAGTTATGTTTTTAAGGTAAACCTGTTAGTTTATCCTTTATCTTGTCTAGCGAAAAATCTGACATTAAGTAACCTGACATGCATGAGGCAGTCTGTACTTTTGTGGGTGGCAAATCTGTTCACTGACAAACTTCTAGAAAATCTGTCACCCAGCAGGCTCTGGAGGTCCCAAAAAGCAGCAGGACAATCTGCCACAGACCTGCTTGGGCATTAGCTCTAGGTGGATAACGCACATGGCCATATTGCGGGGGGTTGTTCTCTCTTGGCAAGCAGTGGCTAAGCATCTTTGGCAAGTGGCAGGAAAGCAGAGAAGAAATTTAGAGGTCAAAAGGAGCACCATCAAAATGGACTTATTGGCAAATGCCTGTTGCAAGACAAATAACTATAGAGGCAGGAGCTTCAGAAACACCTGCGTTCACCAACTGTCTTCCCAATCATTACGAACTGTCCATTTCCATGCCCGCAGTTCTGCATCAGAATATGTGGTTTGTTCTTTGATATATTGAATATTTTCTTGTAAAATTCCTTCAAACCTGATGCAAGAAACCAGAATGAATGAAAGTGAGGAAAGCAAATAATAGGATATTCTAATATTGCTCATTCAGGTCAAACTTCCAGTTCTATGTTCAATATTTTTTCTGTGATTCTAGACCCAGGAAACACATAGATAATCAGTCAACAGTTATGAGCCAAGACTGACTTTTAATCTAATTTTGTCTCAGTGACACTACTGTACAGGTTTTTAGGCGATGCTTTCATTCTTCACCTTTCAAAGCGCAGAGCATTTCATGAAGTGAAAACCAGGAGACAGAAAAAGAGTGAGAAAAGCCATTTGTGCAATGACCAGACTCTAACTTTACCCCTCAAGACTACAAGTAATTCTTGGTGGGAATTTACTATGGTGGGAAAATAAGTCTCAAGCCACCAATATGTATTTGATACCTAAAACCCAGAGACGCCAGACTGAGGAAAAAAGAAAATCCCAGAAGACAAAAATTATCTCATTCTTCCTACCCAGTGAGAGCACTTGGAAGACCACCTAAAAATCAGACATGTCAACTGGTTACTGACCACTCAGATATTGTTCCTGCGTACATATGATTTTAAATGTCAGATAATGCACAGTCACATCTTAACCTCTACACCACACTCTGGCAATCCCAGACACTGAAGAAAGGACTTACTTCCTTTTCCAGAGTCATTAAAGAATCCAGACGGCAAATAATTTCACAATGACTGCCTATTGAGACTCTGTGGAATAATGAGAGGTTATATACCCTAAGAAATAATTTGCTTAGATGCTATTTTAAAAAGGAAAATAGACAAAGAAAAAACCCAACATCTTCTATATTTATTTTGAAGTGAAAAAAAACAAACCACAAAGCCCTGCATCATTAAAGAAATTAAGCCAGCGTCTCATATCTGTCTTTGCTGATTCTGCAGCCAGAAGAAATTATGTGATCACTAACCTATATTAAGAAACTCAGAAATTTCTCAGTTGCCCCTGTATTATTACTGATATGATCTAGGAAAAAAAACTGCAAACTGCACAGCTTAATTATGTAAAAATAGGCCTGTTAGGAAAACTAAGCCTGTTTATATTAAAAATAGATATTTTTTTTTAAACTATCAAAACTCCCTTTTATCAATGCCAATCAATTTTGGGTAGAAAATACTTAAAGCCTAAGTCTGCAGTACAAGCCATTAATCAAACCTATAAAAAACCAAAACTATTGATGATAAATACGTTAGCTCTAAAATTATGGTAAACAACGGAAAACATGCATTTATGAGTTTACGTGAAAAATAGGCAATGCATAGAAGTCCTCATGGTCCAAAGAGCAATGAAAAGGCATCACCACAAGAAAAAGAAACAGAAAAACTATGGCTATCCTAAGCTGTCTCTACAATTTGATTTAGTACTGGAGGTTAATCCATCCTTGACTACTATCAAACAGTAGGGATACCATCAATCATTCTTCTGACTGGAAGTAAGGACAAATTCTCTGGTGCTGTGTGGGAAACAGAAATTTTTGTTCTTGAAAAGAGAGAGATTTGGAATGTGGCTTCAGTCAAAATTGGAGAAAAAGACAGAAATTATATAAAAAGTATCTAAAAGGGACATTTTAAAAAGTTGGTTTAGTTCTTTAGCCATTCAGGCTCTCTTGACTTTTTTTCTTTTGCTATATAAAAAAGCCACAGTTGAAAGGAAGCTCGGACACAAAAATCCCATATCACAACAAATAGCAACATCAACAATAAAACCATAAGCATTAAACAAATACAAATATTAAATTCAGAAAAATACAAGTATGTAATAAATCAGGGACTTCAAAAATGTCTCCCCCTCTTCTTTCTTCCTGAAAACAAAACCAACCTTGCAAAATTTTGAAATGCATTTTTGCTTTAGATATAATTTCAATAAAAAGACTCCCTCAGTGTTTGCCCAATCAGCTGTGGTTTTGAGGACTGCCAGCAAATTGTAGATAAAGTACTCCAGGTTTCACAGGGGATAGAAGCACCTACTGCTTATGAATCTGCAATCCCCTTCTGCCTTGAGAGCCTCAAAGAATCCAGAAATCACATTTCTTCACCACATCAGGGCATAGCCACACACCCTGCCCATTCCCATTTCTCCCACTGCCAACCTGCAACGAAGCTTGGAAAGCAAGAGAAAACAGATCAAGTTAATGTCAAATTTCCCTTTGATCTGTGCTGTTGAGGCCTGCTTTTCATTTACACAGCAGCAGTGTTACAGCTGCAGCAGCACAGAAGGTAGAAGCAAAGACCTTGCTCGTGCACAGGGCTCCTACCTGCACAAAGCACTGTTTGACTTCATTTGCTCTTTCATTATTTCAAGCCTATACAGAATAAAGTTTATCTCCCTCCCTCCTCCCCCAGGAGGCTTATTTATTCATCAGGCATTTATTTTAAAAATGCTCCGCTAATTTCCATGTACATTGCTCCTTGGTGCAGAGAAAATAGATTCTTTTATAGATTTATTTAATTCACAGATGCTATTTTAATTGGTCTCCCATGCAATTGTCTCTCACTGGGAATCTGGATGGCTCTGGGGAATTGGCAGCGACTTTCAGAGCTTTTCCAGGTCAGCAATTCAGATGTAACCAGAGTCACTGGTGACTGAGAATTAATGTGGAGAAAACTATTTGATGGCCTGTGTGAAATAAAGTAATGATTTCAGCCCAGTTGCAGTCTTAACAGATTACCAGCAAAACCAATTGGTGCTTTCATGGGCCTTTTTGGAAAAGGAGCCAGAAAATTAGCTTCTGCAAATTAGCTTTCACATTACGGCTGAGGGCAACCATGAGGCATACAAGCATGAAGACCTTATTATCAGTATACCTTTCTCATGCTTAATTGTGGAGATTCCATGTTTTTTCAAAATTCTGTTAGTTTGATATTCTGGAGACTGTTTGCCATGCTCTGATTTATATTAAGAAGGCTAATCTCGTTAAGCTTCATCTGTTACCCAGGGAATGGAGGAAAGGAGAGACAAGAGGAAGGGAGATGCTTGTCCTGCATTATTTTCTCCAGAGCCTAACTTATAGAATTTGGAGCATCTCTCTGCAATGACTGGAAGGACTGCCTTGGGCACGTAACCTTTAAAAGGCTAGAATTTGCTTTTGTAACCTCTTGCTCTTGTGTCCCTGCAAGAACTCTGCAAGTTTTAGGCTAGATTGTCAAAAAATGCGTCAGACCACTGAATTCAGATAAAAACACTTTGGCACAGCAGCTTTATCCCTCACCAAATTTTCAATCTAGTAAGTCCTAACTGGACATTTTGCTTACAATTTCTGGCAAAAATAAACATTTTTCTCCCTAACACTCCTGTTTGATTGGCACATGATTGTTTTCTAACCTCTTGTTCATCATATTGAAAAGACTTGCTCTGGGACTGCCTTTTAAATCAGCAACACCATTGCAAGATATAGCTAGGTCTTGTTTCTCTTTTTACCACAAAAGGGAGAAGTTACAAAGCAAACTCATGTCTGTAGTGAAATACTGTTCTCATAGACCACAAGATTCTGCAGTCTTCAAGGAATGGATGCACTGATTCAGCTAAAAGTAATGTATAAAACTAGGATGAATAGAAGATGCATATGTTCTTTAAATGTCTATATAACCTTTTCCATTCTCTCATTAATTCCTACTAAGAAAAAAAATAACCAACAAGGAGTGTAGTTTCTTCATAGTTACTTTGCCTGGCTCTCAGTGGTGTACCAATACAGGAATATTTGGGTTGCTTTTCTTGGGAGATTTGTAATGAATTGTCACTGGTAACAAAATAATGAAGTTGTCAAAAGCTACAACTGAACACTTCTGCAATTTACATGAGCAGGACAAGGTCCACCCAAAATATATAAAAAGGTACGCAAAATTCAGCATCAAACAAAAAAGAAAACATGCAAACACCTTCATTTATTGTCATGTGAAGAAAAAAGCAGAATGAGAAATGAAAAATTTCCCAGGAGAAAGAAGAAAAGTTGTGGAAAGAAACCTGTTGACCCATTTTGTCCACGGCAACAAAAATGGGAAGCAATACACAGCTAAAGCCCACTTCGTGAGTACTTTTCTGGTTTTACAAAAAAAAAAAAAATATTTCGCCTTCCTTGTCATTACTTATTCAAGAATGCTTTGGGTCAGGAAAGGAAACTATTCTATGCCTAAAAGATTTCCTCTCTGTTTCTCATACTTTCGAGGTCTGGAGTTATGAAGTTCAAATTCAATTTACAGTTTAAGGCACCCATAAGAAGGTTAGAAATTCAGACCCACTGAAAAGAGAAAAAACAACCCAAACTTCGTTATTTCACGCTTAAGAGCAGGGGATGCAGGGCTACCTTATGTGTAACAGTGGCAGTTGATTTTCTGCCTTTTTTTCCTGCCTGCTATTCAATGGTCAATTTGCAGTTTATTAACTTTTGACAGTGTCAGTGGTTGGAAACAGCTGTTTGAAATCCATGGCAGTCCCCAATCCCATAGAAGAATCTAATAGGTAAACTGCTGTGCAGTAATCCAGAAATTAGTAGGTGTAAAACATCATCTCCTACTATGGCTGTCAGTTTTGGAGGGTCTTGGTTCAGTGCCAAATGGCAGTCAGGCTGTTCAGGAGACTGCACACCACAGAGCCCTCTGAAAACCTGGGTGACTGTCCCTGTGAGACCTAGGCTTCGAGCTTCTGCCTGAGCACAGAAAAAAAACAGCAGAAAAAGAGCAGTTGCTTTACCAAGGGGTTTTTCTAATTACCAAGAATGAAATAGGACAAGTAGATGATTCCCAGTCACAGGAACTAGTATTATATTTATAATCATGATGCAATCAGATCCTGAACTGATGAAAATAATCATGGAACAGTTAATGGTGCACTTATTTAAGCAAACAAAAAATCTACCCTTCTTTTGTTAACCTAGTGAACAATATATATGCCTTTTCACTCTGCCATGGAAGCATATGTGATAGCAAAATAATTTTGTGCTAAGGTATACATACACACAGTTCTCAATGTCCACACTTACCCTGAAATGCAGAAGAACTTCTGGTCCCGTGTGTCAGTTCTAGCTTACTGTCTACTTGCTCTGGGGGAGACTAGACGTAAAGCATAGAGGTGACAGAGGGTACAGAGTTATCCACAGGGTACCTAGGGATCCATAGAGTAGCATATGGCAAAATACTCTAAGGGCAAAGGGACCTGGTGAATAGGCAGCCAGTTCTAAAAACAAGTTGGAAGCAGCCCAAAGAAGAGAAGGCAGGGATGCGGCAACACTTGGCCTAGACACCTCAGCAGCCTGATTTGCGACTGGAGACAGCTTCCCTTGGGACTGAAGTGCTCATTCCTGCACCCTCCCTTCTCTCCCAACTCCCTGCTGTTGCTCAGCTCAGCTGCTGCAGCTCATAGCTCTCTTACCCAGGTATAGAGCAGTACTTTACTCTCTCTAGGTATAAGAGATGACAATGCAAAGCAGTTCAGCGGTTGCCACATGAGTAACTATGTCATTCCAGCAAGGCAGAGAGTTGCAGGGGAGAATTCCTAGCAGGCAGCAAAATGTTAGCAGTCCCTGATTGCTATAGAATACACTGGATACACTGCAATTGGTGGGGGGCCAGAAGCACACACTGCTGAATGATATGGATCTAAAAGCTGAAAACACAGGGGAGTGAGTAGCTCTCACTCCACAACTGAGCTGTCCCTTGAAGGCAAGTCAGAAGCTGAGAATTCAACTGAGGCTCCAAAGAGCTTGGGGGTTTTGCCAGCACCAGACCAGAGCCGGAACCAGCTCTGAGGAAAAGCAGTCAAGACAACTGCTGGTGCTGCTTAACTGGGTGACTCTGAGAAACAGCTCAGGTCATCTAGCTGGGAAGAGGCATTGGACCTGGGATCTGTTGCTACCTCTCACACAGCAGTGGTCTCCATAGCTAGCAATTTCCATTTATATAAAAACAGCAGCATCACATCAACCAGCACAGAGAGACAGGTAGTGAAAAGGACAACTGGTCTCTAGCTCTGGGAGTTTTCAGTGTGCTGTAGCCAAACACAAACTTTGTAGAATGAATGCTACTCTCAAGGAGAGACAGAGCTAGCAAGGAAGGAATAGGTTCACAGAAAAAGTCCATAGTAAGGACAGATATTGTGGTTGTTGGATAATTAAAGTAATTATGCAATTGCCTGACTGCTTCTCTGAGATCTCTGTAAAGTATCCACTCTCCAGCCGGAAAAAACATCAGACGGAGTTTCGTAGGGAGTGGAGAGCACAGGGAAGACAGAATAAAAGATAAAGAATTTAAGAGTTTATTTAACAGTCCATGAGGCTAAAGGAATGAGATACACATTTGTTGCTTTTCACAGTGTACATGTGCGCAAGGTCAAATTCTGATTGATCCCTCATGGAAGCCAAGTATGTGCTGATGGGTGCATCAGCCTATACATATATAGAAAACACTTAAGTCTGCCTCACATAGATACGCTCCTGTACCTCTTTCAGACCACTAAGATATAGTGTATGTGTCACCATGACCTACCTGTTGCACAGGTTCTGCTTTACTATGTGTGACTTTAGGGACTTAACCAAATACTCTTGTATTCAGAGAGGCATCAGAGGCATCAAAACAGTGGAGGGCAATGTATACTCAGTCAGAAGCAATTTCATGGCTATCAGGCTATTCGGGTACTTTTTTTTTTTGTTTGTAAATGATGTAAAACATTAACCTATGTTTTAAAGAACCCGTTTGTGCTGTATCCTACTGCCACCAATTCTATGCTCTTTCTAAGAACTGGAAAACAGGCTGTTGCTTAACTTTCTTGGCCTTGACTGTAGAGCATCATGTTCAAAGAAACCTTCAAGTGGCAGCTAGTACAGTTCAATGCCTGACAGTGTTACGTCCCAAAAGCAGTGACTTCCTAACTCACAATCTGAAACAGTGACTGTTTCCAGGAACAGGGCTAGTCTTACTTACTGATTTTAAACACTGCTGCTAATCATGTCTTAGCTTCAAGCTAACAGAGGCTATTTTAGTGAAATAGTTTTTTGCATTTCTACTGTTTTCTTGCATTGTCTTGCAAGGTTTTGAATTATTAATTATAAAAATAAGGAATGCTTCTGCTTTTGAGATTACAGATAATACAAATGTTCACATGCCTACATGCATGACAAGCTCTTGACTTTTTTCTTGGCCAGAGGGTAGAAATTGACTTTAACTTGAGACGGGGGCCAAAGCCAACTTCTAGCTGGCTACTGTACTTCCTGTGCTGAGGACCAGTCTATATTTAATATACAATAAAAAAATCCTGGCCAAAACCAGTTTCCTACAATGCCTGCCAGCAGTGAAGTAAAAGTAACTCAGTTTTAGTCCTTGTCTTTAAAGGTTGTTATGAGTGTCAGGGGAAAAAATGGATTCAGCTTTACTGCATTTGATTATGCTAGTGGTCAAACACAACCTTATCATCTGAGGACCCTTTATAATAACAGGAGAGAGGTGAGCACTTTCAAAGGGGATTTTATACTACATTAGGGTAGAGTGCAGCATTCTCTGGGAGCGTTTACCTCTTTGTGTAAATCAGTTTAAACTAGCTCCTGATTTTAGGGTTGTTAAAACCAGGTAAAATGAATATCACACACTGTTTTCATACTCCTCATATAGACCATATTTTGCTGGAAAATTAACAGTCACAATCACTTGAAGTGGTGAGATGACCTTAGAGCATGGTGACAACTGCTGGACATCTCAGTCCTATTATACGTTAAGGCAAATTTCTCATGGGTCAGCAGATTTGGCTCTGGGTGGTTTTTTTTTTCTTGTTGTTTGCTTTTTGGTTTTTTTTTTCGTCTTCTTCCATTGTTCATTCAATCCTCTGTAAGCCACTTAAATTCTTCTATTTTAAAGCATATACAAGCTACACTTGATTATCCTTGTTGTTCTTCATTCAAATGAAATATTGCTAAAAGAATGAACATTTTCAGTGTAGCTAAAACAATTTGGGGTACCAACACTACCCAGTACAGAGTTTACAGTTAATTCCTTAAGAAAATATTAATCTGACACAACTAAAGACATTGCACAGATGAAGCACGCACACATTCTAGGCACAGATGTTCCCTTTACTACTAAGTATCCTATGAGGCTGTTGTTAGCTAAAGATAACAGGCATCATTTTTGCTATTTTAGGAGAAAGCAATGAATACTTTACACGTAGACGCTTTGGAAATGTGCCTGAGTGCAATGCAAGAAGACCAACTAAAGTCCCAGCAGAGAGGAAAAATTAAATGTGAACAGATGGACTAATTCAGCATTTTCAAGTAGCGAAATCCAAACGTGAAAGAAACCTGGCTGGCTACAGATGACAAGGCCTGTCTCAGTTCAATCTTCAAGCTATAATAGCAGGCTCTTGATTTTTATTTTATTTTTTCCTCCATCAAATTAATCTTCTCGTGGAAGCTGGCATTTCAGTGGGTTTGAAGCAGTCAAATAACCTTCCCTCTCCTGGGGCTTCAGTTTCAAATCAAAATTCAATATACCACTCGCTAGACTTGTTGCTCACAGTCTATTCAAGAAAAACCAAGCCAATCTGCACAGTTTGTTATCTATGTGTGCCAATATCATCTGTTTGGAAAAGGTCATGGTAGAAGAAAAAGTTTTCATAGGTCAGCCTTGAAGCGCCTTACCAGAGGTACATGCAGATACTTAAACAACTCTTTTCAAAATTGCCAGCTTCCAGAATAGGATGGTGATCCACTACTTTTCTGAGCACTGCATTTGGATTAACTACTAAAAAAATGCTTAACTGAAAACAAAGGAAATGAGCAAGAATACCCACACCAAGCTCACCCTCACTTGCCAAAGTGCCCCCCAGCACAAACCTCACTTATTTGTAATCTACCAGTAGCACAGTGAATCATATAAAAAGTGAGTCATGCCACTGGGCAACAGTAAAAACGTAAACAAAATATATGACTTCTTTGATTTTTTTTTTTTTCTCTTTTGAATGGAAATAATGGGATTTGGCTTTTTTTTTTTTTCTGCCAGCTAAAAAACCACAAGTTCTGGGGAAATCTGAAAGACTTTGCTATTTCTACATGAGATGAGTAAGAATGTCAAGAAAATCATGAAAGGAAAACCTTTTCAGTGTTTTGATTCGTAATATTTTGAAATTTCTTATCATTTAAAATCCTAGTAGCTTGTTTTTAGAGAACAAATGGTCTTAGTCACCCTCAAATCCTTCTGCTAAACATTTAGTTCTCTTAAAAATGCAAAGCACTGTTTTTTGAGACAGAACATTTGTTTGCCTTCCAGCTTTCAACACTATTACTAAAGTAAAACTGACAGTTATTTCCACAAAAAATTTTTTGAGAAGAGTCAGGTGGGCAAGGCAGGAAGGGAAGAACATGCAGTAGAGGTAATAACATTTTAAGGTTATGACAGAACTCATAATTAAATTCAGAATATCTGAATTCCATCAGGCACCTTGGAGATTACTGTCTTTTCAGCAGGGTAAAGTAATACTTGTCATTATATTTAATCTAATATTTATAATCTATTCATATAGGCCCTGATGCCATTATGGAGTATTAATACAAGCCTAAAAAGGAAAAGGAAGCATATTTGTTTACCCAAATGCAGTTGTTCATTATTTATAATGGACCTCATGAAGTTCAGCAAGGCCAAGTGCAGGGTCACCCGAGTCAGGGCAACCCTGGTATTAGTACAGGCTGGAAGATGAAGGGACTGAGTAGCTCTGCTGAGAAGGACTTTGGGGTACTGGTGGATGAAAAGCTGGATTTGAGTCAGCAATGTGCACTCACAGCCCAGAAAGCCACCGGTATCCTGGGCTGCATCAAAAGAAGTGTGGCCAGCAAGTTGAGGGAGGTGATTCTGCCCCTCTGCTCCGCTCTGGTGAGACCCCACCTGGAGTACTGCATCCAGCTCTGGAGCCCCCAACATAAGAAAGACATGGACCTGTTGGAGCTGGTCCAGAGGAAGGCCCCAAAGATGATCAGAGGGCTGGAGCACCTCTCCTATGAGGCCAGGCTGAGAGAGTTGGGTTTGTTCAGCCTGGAGAAGTGAAGGCTCCTGGGGAGCCTTACTGCAACCTTCCAGTATACTTAACAGGGTGCTCATAAGAAAGATGGGGACAAACTTACCAGCAGGGCCAGTTGTGATAGGACAAGGAGTAATGGTTTTAAAGTAAAAGAGGGAAGATTTAGACTAGATATAAGGAAGAAGTTTTTTACAAAGAGGGTGGTGAAACACTGGCACAGGTTGCCCAGAGAGGTGGCAGATGCCCCATCCCTGGAAACATCCAAGGTCAGGTTGGACAGGGCTCTGAGCAACCTGATATATTTGAAGGTGTCCCTGCTTACTGCAGGAAGGTTGGACTAGATGACCTTTAAAGGTCCTTTCCAACCCAAGCCATTCAATGATTATATCTCCTTCCAACGATACATCGTGGTTCTGTACTTTTTCCTTTGGTTTGGATTGTTTTTGTCACCAAAACCAGTCTTCACACAGATCTATTCCCTCACAGCTACTGAAATGCCAGCTCCCAGATGCTGGTATAATACAGAGATCAGCAAACTATCAGTGAGCTGGCTGACAGCAGCTCACAGTCTCTAGACAGAAAATTGCTGAAGAATCCTTTTCTATATACTGTGGTTCACCATGACCATTTCATATATTTTCACAGTGATTTTCCCTGATACACTAAGGAGTAAAGCTGAACTCCTTCCAAGAAAATAAGTATATTGTTATATATCAAGGGATTTAAAAAAAAAAAAAAAAAATCTGTGAACTATTGGCAACACTGCAGCCATAACTAAACTGTTGATTATAAAAAAAAAAATAAATAAAAAAAACATGAGGCAGACCAGCAATAAAATAGAAGATGCTAATAGTAACCAAGATTCACCTATACTAGGAAATGCAAAATATATAACAGAACCAGAATTATCCTGTAACAGTAATGTAAATACCTTTATGGCAAAGTGCATGCCAGTCCAGCAATTGCATTGTAATTCTTGCCAATGAAGTTTAGACTGAATCACTGATGATGAGACCCATTAGCTGAAGACTGAATCAAAGTATTATAACTGGAGAAAATGCCACAACAATATTGCATAAAGGGTCTCTTTGACTGTGACTCTACCCAGCTAAGTCATCAATTTCAGAGAATTAGCCCTAGAGAGTTGCCATTTTAGTCACATAAATAAAACCACAGTCCTCAATCATCCACAAGTTTCCATCAACTTAGAAAAAGTGGAAATAAAGGAAAAAGTAAGAAGTACCAAAAGTAAAAAAAATACATTATACATCCAATCATTATTTAAGATAACATTTACATTGGTTTTTAGGCAAGTGATACAAAGGAAATCAAAACACAAGCATATGTTGTTTAGATGAGCAATCTTTAAAGTCCTCTCACTCTGGTCTTCCCATCATAAACTGTCCTAAGTTACTGGAGCCTATGATAGAGCACTTTGCCAACAGGGGCAAGCTCCTTCCTCAGATATCCTTTACAGCACAGAAGGTTTCACTAGAGAGGGAGGGATTTTTTTCTCTGGAGAAGCTTCAAATTGGTTCTAGTGTCCCTTCAGTCAGGTTATTACAATTTAGCAATAACACAGACTTTGGGATTTCCAGTTCTGTGCAAACCAGGGAGGGGACAAGCCCTGCAGAACTATTCCCCGGCTTTGCTTCTTTCCCCACTAAACTACCGTTTCCTCAGCCTTTGATCAATGCACCACAATTGGATCTTTCTCCCCTACAACTGCCCTTGGCTGTTCTGCTGGTCACAGTTTCTTATAAGAAACATGGCTGAGAAGAATAAAAGAACAGAGGAAAATGAACTGACTCGCTTCTAGGATTAAATTAATCTCTAAAGAAAGGAGACTCCGATTGAGATGGATTGGCTAAAATAAATTTTGACTTTGGTCTAAAAAACAGGAGCATGTGTGCTTTCAGTAACCTTTCAGTTCTGTTGATTCAGGTCTGCTAACCTTAGCTCTCTCTCTTTTACTACTCACCTAAGAAAACTGCTTCTGCTGACAAGAGTTCTGTTTATCTTTAAAAAAAATATTACTAATTAAAAAGTGGAAAATGGGAACAAGTATGACCTTCCTTTGTTGGAGTCCTGCAGTAACTATATTCGCTTATATTAATTTTGATTATGTAGCAATGAGCGTAGTTGCAAGATAAATTTGCTTTGTGAGCAAGCAAGTAAATACAGCACTGAGCTCTATGGCAGGGGGAGGACCACATCTGTCTGCAGGTGGAGGGGTCTCAGATACTCTGTTTAGACAGATGGCCTTAGCTTTCACTAAAACTCACTTCCGCAAAAAAGAAACACATTATTTAAGATGGGTTATCACTCAGTAGATTTAATTGAAAAATGGTGCATTTCTGTTGAGGTTTTCTGTGTGTTTCTTTAGAAGCAGCAGCATGGGAAAAAAACAAGTAGGGAAATAATTTCTCTCTATATATTACTCTTACATGACTTGAAAACAAAGGAGTTCCCTGTTTTCTGATACTATTCATTACTTTACCATCTTCTATCCCATACATTATGAATTAAAGATCTCCTGAAGACTAAGAAAAGAGACAGAAGATACAGTTAGCATGTGCTCAGAGATAACTTACACCAGAGCTATCATTAATTTATGCTTAGGGAAGACTTTAGCACAAATGATGGTGTAACAGATATTTAGCTGGGACAAATGAGAGCCATGTTGCAACTTTGGATCAGGCTATGAAGTCTTGTGAATACGTTTGTCACTGCCATGCTACAGTGATTACACTGTTTATCACATTTAATTATTAATTTTGCGCAGTTTTGCAGTGTTGATGTGATAAGCTCACCTGATTTGTCCAAAAAAGCAATTAATGCTTTAGTTCACTGTGCATTGGGAGGGGAGAAGAAATACGGTTTACCTAACACAAAGGACAAACCCTTACAGTGATAAACAAACCTAAATTTTGAGAAATTATATGTAAATAAATAGTAATTCTAAATGAAGCACTTCATTACAATTCTAAATTCCTCACTTCGTTGAAGAAAATCTTCAAAAAAGCTAGTTCAGTTAAGAGAAATCCAAGTATTAGTTTGAGAACAAAAAATAAAGCATGAACTATTTAGACTTTTCCCTTTTTTTTTTTTTTTTGCTTCCTTCCCTAAATGAAGAGGCTGGTGGAATAACAATTACATTTGCCAAAAGCACTAATCTCACCAGATTAATTACTTAAGAAGTTCTGATCAAAAAAAAATCACTGATCACTAATTTGCTTTGTTCTAGTCACTGATACCTTTCACTAGGCCATGCAAAGACTCTTCCTGCCTGGAACACGCCAGCTACATTGACTCAGATATTTATGCTTTCATTAAGAGTATATTTTATCAGCATCACTACAGATACATTTTCAACTGTACTACTAGCAAAGTAGTTAAAGATAAATCAGTAGAGCTATAAAACCCAAGGGAGTTAAAATTGCAAAGCTCACAAATAGTAGATTACATTCAGTAAAATCACAATCAAACATCACTATGCTCCTGATTTCAAACACTCCCAGCTGTGCTCATTACTCACTATTCATCACCAGTTCCCTTCTTTGAAGATTTTAGGGACTGAAATTCTTACACTGGTATTTATAACATCAATAAGGAGTACTAGGGAGAACAGTTCCCTAATACTGGGTCCTGAGCACAGTTAGGGCAAAATCCATGTAGATAAAGCATTTCTTTCTACAAATTATCCTGTGAATACATTATTGACAACAACACCACAAAAAGTTTTCAAAGCTCTAGTGCTTCTTAACATTGAATGTCACTTCCTAATATCCTAGATCATGATCAATAGTTTTCTATATTGCTTCCAAAGTACACTTCACCACACTATCCTTAGGTGAAACGTAAGTACTGCATCAGTGCTTTGACTCAGATTTATAAGGGACAACCAGGAAAACTCACAACTCAGGCTAGTTGTCTAATAACCCTGTACAAAACACAAGGAGACTTTAGCACCTAAAAGTGGATTAGTAAGTCAGCATGCTGGAGGAAGATGTTGCAGGTGACTGCATAGCCATCTAATAAACCGAAAAAGAAATGAATGTTTAAAATTCAATGACACAGTCCCCCCCACACCCCAACCATGATACACTTACATGTAGCCTGAAGTAGATGCATGTTCTGGACTGAGTCCCACAGACCCTTTCTGCACTTAACTGCTCCAGACAGCCATTCTCTTCTTTTAAGCGGCATTTACTGTGCTGTCCTGAGGTTTTGAGAGAGCAATGTGCTGTGTTTACTCCTACTCCTTCCATCTCTACATCTGCAGGTAATTCTGATCACCTGGTTGTAAGCTGAAATGGGGCATTCCCTTGGGAACTGAGAAATGCAAGTTGAATCTCTTTCAGCTGAAGAGGTTATTGATCCAGTCCTCCTACTTCATGATCACCAGGTGGACTGATCAGATATAACACTCAAGGTGTGTGACCTGTCCTTTACCTCCCCACCATGCCTTTTTTTTTTTTTTTTTTTTTTTTTTTTTAAAAAAAAAAAAAAAAAAAAAAAAAAAAAAAAAAAAAAAAAAAAAAGTTCTAGGAAAAATATTAAACCC
>NW_015090786.1:7999933-8117044 GCF_001431845.1 Calidris pugnax | reverse complement strand
TTTTTTTTTTTTTTTTTTTTTTTTTTTTAAAGGAAACACCAACAGCCTTAGCCCCCTGTATGGAAATCAGTAGAAATCAGTACTATCAGCACCCCATAATTCCAGCCAATTGACCTTCACCTTACTGGGGCAGAGGGACAACTGACTTTGTGACTATCAAGCTAGTTTCAATGCAAGACGTTTAACCTGGTACACTGCCTTTGGATTTTTAGAGGCCGAAAATTTAGGTAGAGATCAGAGCAGGAAATCGTATTTCTACCCAAATTACATGATCATGACCAATGCACTATTTGCTGGATCACCTTAATCCTTTAAAACAAAGAAAAAACAAATTGCAGACCTACAAAAATCTTATGTGTGACTCTCAGCTGGATTTGAAATTACCTTCTAGAAAATTAGACTGATGGATACCAGCCATTAATCCTTCTCAGCATAGAAAGTACTTTTCTCATGTTGTCATAAAAAGTGAACCATATTCTTTGAAAGAAGGCAGGACCTGAATAACGATCTGCTGACAATCACTCACAGGTATTACGGAATGGCAGCAGCTTCTCCTCCCTTGCTTGAACTATGTCCATTGGACGTTTTTCCCCAGTGTGTGCATTGACAGATCTGCACTGGGTAATTTATTATTGGAAACTGATGGCTGTACAGCAGCCCTTCATTTCTGCTTTTGGACTGTCTCATCCTAGACAGCGTTAAGTATCACAAAATAACCAGCTATACAAAAAACTCATGACAAAAAAGTGTATGTGTGATAGAATGAGCAAGAGATATAATGATTAATGTGAAGTAACTGGTCAGGGACCAGCTCTGAAAGCATCTTCCTGTGCTACCATAATATGTGGAAAAAAGCAGAGAGATTAAACAAATGACAAACAAGAGCTCCTCAATATTTTATTCTGTTCTGAAAATGAAATTTGGTCTGAATGCTTTTAGATAGATGTTATAACCAGTTACAGTCTAGAAGAAGAAAGGCTGTGCGACAGCAGAACCTTGACAAGAAATAGGGACCACCACTGAATTAGGATAGTCCTGTTGCACACTTCAAAAATAATCCAGTGCCTCATGTGCCAGGCTCCTCTGAGCCTAGATGTTGCTTATATATCATGCAATATGAGTGAAGAATCTATGATTTGCCAGAAAACAGGCCTCTAAGCACTCTTTGACCTTTGCACAAATTAAAAAAAAAAATTTAAAAAGGAAGGTAACATCTATGAGATAGAGCAACCAACCAACCCACAACATACAGTTTGTGACTTCAGCTTCTGCCAGGGAAGGCTATGTGATCCTGCCCAGAGGTTTTTAAGAACAGGGTGAACAAGCTTCTGCCAGCAATAAGAAAGAGACTTGTTTAATCCTGTCTTTGGGCAAAGGATAGATCGAAAGACCTTCTGCAGCCCTAGTGATCATGTTTTCTATGCAAAAATTCCTCTGTCTACTGGCCAGGTCAGAATATACATGCTTTCCCTTCTTGTTTCTCTTTCTGGCAGAGGAGGCTGCTGTTTTATATAAATACAGTTGGAGAAACTGTCCCTCTATATAGAGTCTGCCACCTAAAGAGGGCTGAGGATAGGAGGAAGGAAGTATTACCTTCCCCATTTTGTAGATTGGCTGTTAGATGGAAAGAACAGAAGCCTTAGGGAAGAAAAATGTTAAGGTCTTACTTACAGCTGAAGCCTCAATATTCTCCTGACCCTCCCTGCCTAAAGGTAGGCACTGGCTTAAATGTATTCTTGAATCATGAACTGACAGAACCAACGACTCATTTAACTCAAGGGAATCTATGGTACAGTCAGAATGGCAAACTATGTACACAAGTTGTTGGACTGTGAATCAATGACAAATTTATCCTGTGCCTCTCTGTAGTAGTGCAACAGGGAAACACTTGATGTTTATTGGATTTAACACAAGCCATGCTAAATACTGTATCTGAAATGGAACATTTAAATGGTGGATGGGGAAGAGGAAGCAGAGAAAAAGGCTGGGAGGCAGAAGAATTAGGCATGACATTTTATGTCTTTTAAAAGTCTGACCTTTTGGAAATATCACTGTGTACATTTTAAATATTAATAAAGGCAGTAGCTGTTAGAAGGCACAGGGCTGTTGTCGGGGGGTGACCTTTTATTGAAGTAAAAGAAAATTGACAGTTTTATTAGCCATAAAGTACTGCAAACAGAAGCTACAGGAAAAAAGCAAGCAAAAAAGCTGTCATTGTAATTAGCTACATTCTGTAAATTAATCTGAGGATGTGGCTGTGTCTAAATATTGCTGCGGGATCCTCTGTATCTTAGCCCAAACTTACCAAAGAGCTTGAGTGAAAAAGAATTACATTTCCTATTCAGTTCTGTAAAGAAAGATTGTTTCCAGAGAAAACAACCATGATAGTGGGACAAAAATCCATGGGATTGTCAGGAGTCCATCATCATCACTTCTGTGTGCCACTACAGGCATCCCCATTAGCGGCTCTGAGCAAGGCTGGGCTAGAACCCCTTTTCAAGCATCACCAACAGAAGAACTAGAACAAAGATCAGACAACTATTACCTCAGACCTATTTTTGCTTCTCAGGACTAATTAACCTAGTTAAAAGATCCTTGGTCAAATGACCTAGACTTATTCAGACTAGAACTTTGTTGCTACATGACTAGGAAAGAGGCAATCGCTCTACCGCTTCATCCCAAACCATTTGTTTTTTATTAGAACTAAGACAGCTGAATTAACTTCTTGTCTTCATTTTGCTGGTCATAATCTCAAGGGTTCAGCTGTCTGTGATCCAAGGCCAGCTGATACAGCACAGCTGTGTAACCTTGACTCAAACTTCTGAGAAAATCGCTACACTGTGAGAATGAGCCGTGAAAAACAAATAGAGTGGAGTCATCCAAGATAAGAAAAGTAAAATTGTAGGCAAAGGTAAGATTGTTGGGATAGAAGAGTTAGCAGCTCAAGGACTTGAGATAAAAAAGCCACCAACATGAAAATGTACAGTGCCCTACAGGGAAAAAAAAACACCAAACAAAACCAAACAACCAAAATCAAACCACAACAAAATGCCACACCAAAAACTGACTTGGAAGTTGACAGTACATCATCAAGGATCTCTGTTCCAAAAAGGAATAGAGGCTAGTCCTTCCCCATCTGACTGATGACTGCCTAGCCACTTCCTCTTAACCAGGCAAGGGTAACAAGTTTATGAAAAGTTAATTCAGACTCTAAAACTCCTGATATTAATGAGGGAGCAGAGAAGGAAAGAAGAAGAGAAAAAGACAGCCCTTGCTTGCCCTTCAGATATACTTTACTGACAAACACGGTGCTACATAACAATTTTGCACTTCACTACCGTTTACTTAATGTGATACGGTGTTTCAAATATTTCAGCTCCATTCAGTGGTTTTTTTAGTTGCATTATAGTTCTTTAGTTACGTTATAGTTCATACCACAGAAAAAGCTGGGTTTATAAACTATATATATATTATTGTAGTCAAAAAGGGCAAAATCTGCCATTCCTTATGTCACATTCTACATAAACAAGGCATTTCAATGCATAGGATTTAGAATTGATGTGCACCCCATAAAGCCAGCTAAGCCTGTTCTTGAACACAGTCCCACCAATAAGACTAGTGGGAATGATGAAGACTCAGAAAGAGTGAGCAGCACTTATTGACTCTAGAGGGAAACAAGTTATTCTTTTTTTTTTTTTTTTTTTAACTTCCAGACAGCGAAGGACCAGTACACTCAGCACAATGTAGCGTTGCTGGTGTAAGCAATGGGCAGCGGTTAACCTATAAATCCTAGGGTTTCCTACCACTCAAACACAGTGTATATATGCAAACAAAAGGATAACTAGAACTCCAGAAAATAACCTTTTTTTTTTTTTTTAAATGGAGGTATAATTTTTTTTTTCATTCTCATTTTTTTCTTTTGGAATTACATTCTTCAGCTAGTAGGACACAGGCTACATTTGTTTGGAGACACAGGCAGGAATGGAAAAGTTAAGCCTAAAACAAATATTTGTTCTGAAAGCCAGAATTTAATCAGTTAATTCACATCGAGACATCAATGTGAGATCAAGTACAAGCTAAAAATATGGTCAGGAAGTCATGGGTAAATCAAATGGGACAGAAAAGACAGTGAAGTAATTGTAAGGAGATTTATAAGCCTGTTAACTGGAAAAATAATCCAGGTAAGTTACTATTTTTTATTTTCAAGTACCACAAGGTACTTTAGACACAAAAAATATTAACAATAACATAGAAACACTGCGAAAGAGCATGCATCTATCCTCTTACTATTTAGTTCTATTTAGAGGTGCCCAATTTCTCCTTCCTCTTTTCCCCTTTATACTGACAAAGTTTAGGATGCCTGAGGCATCCGGTATGCAACACCCCTGAAAGAAAATCGTGTCACTCCATTGAAACTGAGGGCACAACTAGTCCATCTCATGGAAAGGAGACCTGGTACACACCACTGAAATGCAGCTGTTTACAAGTGCACAAAGGGTCATACAGCCTTCTGGGATAAAAAGCTTCCACTAAAAGTGGAATTAATAATAGTGATGCCTACTGATGTCAATGGAAACTGTCCTCTGACTGTAGACTCTAGACATAAGAAACCCTCCTCCTCACACCCCAATTAGTATCCACACCCAAATTTCCCAGAACCTGGGGGTTATCAAAGCACTGACATCTCATATAAATGAAAAAAAAAATATACGTAATTATAATAAATACTAATTGCCAGTTAGAAGTTAATATGTCATTCTGCAGTGGTATCACTAAACTTCTGCTGATGAAATCTTTGTCCTCTTTCAATGCAGAATAGTAAATACTCAAAGAGTTACCATATTTGCAAAGATCCAGTGTGAATGACAGAGTTATTTAGGACTGTAAGGAAAAAATAGACTAGAGAGGTAACTGCTACAGTACATTTTGTGATTTCAGGAATGCAAACCCTCACAAAAACAAGCTGCTATAACAAGTTTCCTTGATAAACTTACGTGACCTCAAAAAGAAAGATGCCTCATTCCTCAGATGTCTTGAAGATACTGAGTAGGCTGGGAAGTATCCTTTTGCAAAAGGGCTTAAACTCATTTGATTCAGAACAGTCATTTGATGAACAGTTATTTGATTCAGGTTCAGTCATTTCAACAAAATTCACATAGTCTGTTAGTGACTAAGACTGATTACTTTGAGTGATGGACAGAGAATCTTCTCTTCTGAGCACCTTCCATGTCAATCTATATCTTTATATTTAAGTAACAACAGCAAAACATAAATTAATGCTCTTTGATTTTGCACTTTTTCTTGGTATCAGGAAAACTACTCAGTTTTGTAGTTTGCTGTCGGGGAGATTCAGGGAATGACTAGAGGACAGAAGTCTAACAGGTAAATCAATTTCTTTCCTTTGCTTTCAAGAAATATTTAGCTTCTCCCCCATCCCTGGACTTGTAGCCATCTTGAAGTTGAAAAGCAGCTTCCTACTGAACTGCAGCCTAAGGAAACTCCTCGGTATATACGAAAAGTGAAGTTACTTTCTAGAAAAATGGCTAGAGATTTCAGCTTTTTGTCCGTAGATCTGAAGACATGAAACATCAGATATGAAACATTCAATGTATACTCCAGCAGAGAGTAAGAAAGCATTATATCCAGCCTATGATATAGTACCTTTTTAATGCAGACTTGCCTACAGAATCACTTTCTCTGAATCTATTCCTGCCTGTGCAGAGACCCTGCACTGGTCCTATACATCACTAAACCCTCAGAATTACTTTGATGACCAGAAGTCAGAAAATTTTACTTCTGGGATGCTCAGCAACTGGCATAAAACAGAATTACGATTTCATTGAAAGTCAAAGGTTGGACCAAAATATATCAGCCATCAAAACTATACCCAGGATACCTGAGAGCAGCATGACAGGAAAATATGCACATGCCTAGTAGTACACAACAGAAGACCAAAATCATCTGCTAAAACAAGATATCCTTTAGGAAAAAAAGTAATAACTGGCACGTATTCACACATTTATTTGTGTCAGCAGCTCAGCACACCAAAGTGCAAAAGAGTGTGAAGATCTGGGAAAAACGTGGGGGCTTTTTTTCCCCCACTGGTTCTGAGGTACTGTTCTAAGTAGAATAAGAAAGCTTATTTTCTTTAAAAATCTAGTATTAAAATAGCATTACAATAATTTCTTCATATTTCCATTCTGACTACAATATCTGGTCTCAGCAAAAGTCTTAATGTTTGAACTGGCCACCTTCTTCCTTTTGAACTGCAAGGAAGTTACATGATCACAAACTGTCACAGGGGACAGAGGAAAGTAATCCAGATAAGCAAGAACAGAGTAGAAAGCCTGTAGATGAAAAGGAAAGGTATGTCTTTTTATTAGCATTTAATAAATCACATAGTTAATATTTGCAGATCATGTTACATCTGGAAGGATGTGACGTCAAGGCAAGCATTTTGAAGTCAACGTTGGCTGTTCTGTCTTTGCACATACATTTCCTGAGGGTGTTTCCTACCTCTACCAGAACATGGCGCAAGCAGCTTGTGCTTGCACCAGAGAGATGAGTGGGAAAAGACATTTTAGGCATATGGTAGGCTGAGCTGGCTCCATGACAAATAAACTGTATGTTATCAGCTAAAGGCAATGATCAAGAAAAAACAGAGAGAAGATGCTCAGGCCTGTTGGCTCAAAAAGTTATGGCCAGCTGTTACCAGTCAACGATCATTTATTTATTTATCTTTAAATTTTCTGCAATTCTGTGTGCAGTGAATAAGAACCTTAAATGCCCGGTGCTTTCAGTACAGTGCCTTTCATTATAATGAAAATTCCCAGTCCTGCCCAAGACAGTTTTAACAATTTTTTCTAAAACACAAATCTCCACTGAGGTAAAGAGGCTCTGCAATACCCAGCAGAACTACCACACCACTCATTTTCTTGTCTTTCAGCATTAGACTAGATTCCTTTCATTTTCTGTAGTCATTTTATGGAGCATCACTATGTACAAAGATTATTGCTTAAATCACAGTTCACTTTGATTTAGTGCAAGAAAGATAGTCTGGTGACTTGGGCTGCAGCTTTTCTATATAATTGAGGTATTGAGAGTCTGGCGTCCTCATTTATCTTCATCTTTCCTGAAGACAACGTGTAGACTTCAGCTAGGTCTATAATTCTGCAAGGCTCCTGTTATATGCAAGGGAGAGAAGGCTGAACTGTCCTCTTAAGAACACTCTTAAGGTAGTGGTCTCCCCTCTGACAAAACTGGGAACTGACTTTAGTATCTTTAAAGTTAAATGAGAAGCTGAAGCTTCACCTCCAAGGGTATAACAGTACTTTCCTACCTTTGAGGATATAACTTTAGAGATCACAACATATTCAGACACTGTGGTCTTACAAGAATGATGATGAAAAGAAGCCTAGTAAGCACCATTCAGTATCATTTAAATCTACATGAAATGTACCCAGCTTTGTACCTCCAAAAGGAAGAAGGGATGTCAGCAAGTGCTTACATTGGCTGCGAGTTTCACTGAGCCACTGGCAAGCAGCTGGTCTTCAAGAGCCCCCTCTCTGAAGCCACTCCCAAGCCATTGCTTAATGTGGTTTATCCAGACTTTGCCCAATGATGTGAATTCCAGCAGCAATTCAAATATAAAATAAATCTTCTTGCTGGAAAGTCATAGAAATGGGGACTAGGAAGAAGCGGACACCAACAGAGCATCAAGGCTTTTTACTTCCAGGCAAGCTTTCTCTCTAGAGCTACTTGATGTTTTTTCCCAAAGCAATATTGCAAGGAACTGATTAGAAACAAGCTGCAAGTTAATGGAGAGTCACTTGCATAAAGATGTAACCGGGGGAAAACCAGATTTAAGCAAGTTCCCCTTTTTCCTGCTAGATAAGGAGGCTGGAGGGCAGCACGCAGCAGTCCTATGCAATCACAAAGGCACAAAACTTCAAACCAGCTAACTCCTGTGTATGATGGTCACCTAGTGAATAAAGAACTGTCTAGAGGTTTCATGTATAAACCTCAAATCAGCTGTTATAAGAAACAGTATTTCACTTTACTATAAATAAAACATATATCTGGATTTCTGCTGAATTCTTTGTTCACACTCCAGTGCTATGATTGTTCCCAAGCAGTTTTCTCTTTCCCCAAGAGGTATAAGAAAGTAGCTTAGCTAAGCCTAATAATACAGTTTCTTTTATAAAAAGATTGGTTGACTTTGTCTCAGCCCAAATATTTTATCTTGGGTCCACTAGAAAAGAGGAAGTAGAACACACCCTAGAGAAATCCCAAGGACAGGACTTCATCTCTGGAGGGCTGATATACTGACTAAAGCCCAGGCATAGGGGACGGGTGTTTGGTTCCTAGCTCACTAACACACCTGACAATTTGTTAATATGTGGCCAGATGGTCTACTCCAGACAGCTGCAAATGAGCGGACGCAGAACAGACTGAAACCTGCACTACTGCAGAGCCTATCTCCTGTAAGCAATGCCTACTGAAAGGTATGGGAAAATGCATTTGGATTTGGCTTTTGTGGCCCCTGATGTGGGTCATTAGATGAAGCATGCATCTGCCACTATGCAATACATGGCTATTTCCTCCCCTCCCGGAGGCCTGTACCACTATTTACAAAACAATGAAATACCTTTGCAAACTTTTTGGGTCTCTTTGGGTGGTAGATACTGTACTTGTGTTCTGCAGTTAGCAATAATCTAATTTCACGTATGCATTAGTTTCCAATTTTAGTTGCACAACCATAAACAGCTAATAATGATAATTATTAACAATTTTGCCAAAACAGATTTCTGGAGCCTTTATTTACACAAGCACTATAGTTCCCAAAATTCTCTAAGCCTGCTCTCAGTCAGAGTGCTGCATTTGGAAATCATGAGTGGGAGTTTAAAATAGGTTCAGCATACAGCTCACACTGTTCCCATCTCTGACATCCATATGTGGTTTGGACAATCTGGAGCTTTCTTTGAAAGGCCTCGCTCTGTCTATTTTGCAAAATAAAGTTTTACATTTGCTGCTATTAGGCTCTGCAAGTTACGGCACTTTAAGATGTCACTAACTTGATAAACAATGAGGTTTATAAAACAGTCTGATAGCTAAATAGACACATGCAGGATCAAATGTTTGCCACACAAGCAATCAAACAAATTGATGAACATGAAGAAAGTGATTATAGAACTATAACTGTTCTATTATTAACCAGCAATCTGCATATCTTCCTCCAATTAATGCCTAGAAAGGAGATGCAAGTCAGTTGAAACCTAATTACTGGCATAACACTTTGTTGATTAGAAACACAGTAACAGTCATTGCTTCTACTTCATTTACACAAGGCCCATAATAATAAGCCAAAGGATGTCAGTCAGTCACTGCTTTCCTGCCAGAAGTTTCTGCCGTAGCAATAGCTTCTAGTGTAAATGCACTCCTCTGCCCATGTCACTCAGCTCAGTAATTGCCTTGCCACTCACATAAAGAAAACAATTTCCGGCTTTGATGGGATTTTGTCGGCGATGTGAAACTGCTACTGCAATCTCTGCAGCTAGGTGTTAGATGGGCTATTTTGGTGGATCATAACATGAAACTAATCTTTAAGGAAGCAGGTGGAAAGAGAGAGAGACTTACAGGTTGGTAGGTGCTAGGAAAACGGTGCTGTCTGGGTGATTAACAAAAGTGAAGTGTTAGATGAGGTGGAACAGAGACAAGAAGAAGAAAGCAAAAGCAAAGAAAATAAAGTTGCTTTGCCATTTTCCTACCATCGAGGACATCTCTCAGTTAAACACGTCTTTCAGAAACTCTTATGAAACTTATTTTATATGCCATAGTAGCTGACCACAAGTTTATAATTTCAGCTTGCAGGCTTTTTATTTGGGCCTCCCCATGAGCAGTACATTTATCACCATCATTTCATCATTCCTGGGCTGAAGCTGCAGATGCAAAGAGTTTTTCCTTTCAATATGTGACACATAGCACTTTTCTCACTTCACAACCTCATTACCAGAATGAGGTCACCCAGTGCTAGACATTTCATTCAGCTTCTCATCCCAGGTGAGCCCAGTGTCCAGCTTCAGGATTCCTCGTGACACCCGAGGGCCCCTCCCAAGCTCCCCATGCACTCATGTGTCTCTGCATGACCCCAGCTTGACTTAATAGAAGGACATTTGCAAAGCAAAGGCTCCAGGATGGCAGGCAACAGCTCACCTTGTCTGCTTCCTGTCCCAGCCAGCACCTGCAGCACTGGAGATGAGAGTTTCTTCTCCTCTCTGCCCTCTTAACTCCCAGGTGGATTTACATTGAGGTTTTCACGAACAGGCATAAGAAAGGTATAACTTATCTATGTCTCTTATGGTGATTCAAAACTTAATCAGAAGTACAGTTCCTGGGTAGCAAGACGAGGACAGAGCAAATGGAAAGATTCCTTTCTCATCGTTTACAGAAAAGTGCTTATAGAACATGAACTCATTTCAAGGCTCCTTTTGGATGGAAAGCCAGAGCAGGAAGAGGGAATGAGACTTAAAATTAAAGGAAAATAATAACTATCCCACAATATCAGTCAGACAAAATATCTAGTCTTATACCTCGTATCTTCCCTAGCAGGCATAATGGACAGTTTGAAATGGGCAAGTTGTCCATGAATAGATGTAACAACTATGCTTCTACATTTGGAAAGGGCATAAGCAAAGTATTACATACAATTCATGCAAATTATTATCATTTGCACATTTTTCCACTAGCAAAATAAAGATCCAACTTATTGGATTCCCAGAACCTGAGGAAACTATAAACACCAAGGATCTCTCTCAGAGTTACCCGAGGGTCTGACCCAGACACACATGTTCCAACAGGGGAGATTTTATAACATCTTTAGGAAAACCACATTGAACAAAACTATTTCAGTTGCTTCCAGTGAAGTTTTGGGTTTATTTCGTATCTATTGCTTTAATGTTCAATATTGCTATCCCAAGATCCTGTGACAGGACTGAAATTACCTGTCTTCAGTATGTTTTCTGAGCATACTCCTGGGAGATACGAATTATAAAGGTCTTAAATATACCAAGCTCCTCATCTCTTCATAGCATTGTCTATTATCTAAACTATGACACATACCTCCAGCAAGTAAAAGTATATTAAGTTATTGGGAAAAAGCCCTTTCATTCTTCGCTCAAATTATAGTGTATTTCATCACAGTAATATTAAGATACTTTCAAAACTGCTCTTGCAGTTCAAAGAGGTAAAAAGGCCTATTTTCTTCAGGGTGACACCCAATAGCTTTTGAACGATTACAGTTCTTTTTTCTACAGAAAATCTTGGATGCACACAAACCACTGACTCGGGGAACCCTCTTAGTGTCAGCTAAAGCTCATTGGTTCTCCCTCTGCTCCAAAGGAAGCACAGTAACTATTCTTACCTTCAGAAAGGGCATGACAGCTCCCAGTGTACCTCTTCTGAAGTATCCAAAAAACCCAAAGCAGTCAAGCTTTAAGTCCTTGCTAATTCTAAAATAGCAAAAAGAAGCAATATTTAGGGATTCTGCTCCTCCCCTTCCCCACAAATAAAGTTGTTTTTTAAAAAAAAAAAACAAACAAAACACAAACACAAACACAATTATGGTTTTGATCTTTGAAAAAAACCCACCCCAATAAACAAACAACATACTCTCTCCTTATACTTTATACTGATCACTTCACATGGTGAAATGTTATTTTTAATGCTGACTACACACTAAATAAAGAGGGAGATACGCAAAGGATATATCCAAAATAGCCCAATGCTTGGCTTTACTGTAAATGAGATCAGCCACAGTACTCCAAAGTTGATTTGTGCCCTATTTTTAGCAGTTCATATTTCTTTAGTGTAGCATTTTTCAAAACTGAAAAATAAGCATCAATTCTATAAGCTTAAAATACAACCAAGCAAAAGCGTTTTACAAAATACAAGGAACTACTGAGGCAGAGTTTAAAGCTTAATCACAAATTTAGGACAGTTTCCTACACATGCTCCTTTCTTTGGAGTTTTCAATAGCTTTTACACCCTATTCCCATTCTCCCCAGGTTTTCAGAGCTTTGCACTCTTTTCCTTATATTTATTTTTCTTTGCAATAAAAAGACACCTGTTTTCTTATTTGAAAATAATAAAAAAATAATATCTGTAAAATCACTATGCAGGCAGATAAGAAACTGCTGCATATTTTAAAGAGGAAATTGCACATTTGGGACATTGAACAACACAATCAAGTGTACACATCAGTTCTGGTAAAAGCAGAAGAGGTTTCCAAGCATATTTTTCAACCTGTAAGGATTTTGTCCAGTACCTGTTTGCTCTGAATGAGCTTGTAAAGAGCCACAAAACAACCACCATAGCTGATAGACAACATCAGCATGACGTTCTGCAAGACCTACCCTGTACCACTTTTGATTTCGCTCTGCACACTCTTTATTGTACTTGTGCCTTTGAAGTGCACAAAATAGGGCAAGCCCTACTCCAGAAAATAACACATTCGGAACAAAATTACAAAACCTACATCCAAACCTTTCACGCTTCTATCAGAAAAAACAAACCATAGGGTCAGCCCAAGAAGAAAATGAGGTTATTTAAAAAAAGAAAGGAAAGAAATTCTATCATCATCATCATGGAAAAAAGGCAGCAACAAATAAAACTGACAAGGATTACCTTGAGGACTTTAACCCACATCTTACTGTTTCACCTTTGCTTCCTTTTCTAAACTCAGTTAATCTCCCCTTCATGTTTTTTCCTGTTTCTGAGGTCCCTATTTGCTAATTACTTGTGTCTCCACAGCAGCTTAGTTAATTTGGCTCTAACAGCTATTAGTCGCCAGGCAACACCCAGCACTAGCTTTTGCAGGAGTGTCTGTATTTGCTTATTTATCCTTTCGCTTTTTTGGGGGGGAAGTTCATAAATCAGCATGCTGCAGACAACAACAGAAGGAAGCACCTCAAATAAGGTAAGAAAGCACATCTCTCACGCTCAACTTGTATCACATTTATGAATATTCTGAAAAGGAACATTTAGGCCAGGACAGAGAATGGCATTTTGAAGAGAAGAAACAAATGCAGCTGCTCCCTAGCTTTGTAAAGACACACATGAAAACTGTCACAGCTTTGACTGATTGCAAGAAATTGCATTTCACATGTACCAAAAGCCATTTTTAAAGCAATGTAATACAAACCCTGATACCTCTGCTTGGAAGAACAAATCCTAAAATAACTAGCATGTAGCAAAATGGCTGGAATGGTCACTTTAAAGTGCCATGAAGCCAGAAGATATAAATGTTGCACAAACAGACTTACGGGATCAACAAAACATTACATAAACGCTTCTAAATACAATTCAGCTGACCTTCTAAAGAGAACAGGAAAAGTTCAGCACTCCAGTGACCCCCTCCACAAAGGACAGCTGTCACACTCCATGTCAAAGATACATGTTCACGTAAGCATGAATGAGGTATCAGCCACGCAAAAGCTGCAGGAGGGAAAGAGACACAAAGTGAGCAAAGAAACAGAGAGGTCCTTGAAGCTTAGTTTGCATTCAATAGCAACAAGAAAACCCTTCAGTATTAAAGTTAATGGAAACCCCAGGATGATAGTACTCAGAAATGCAGCCCTGTTGGGGGGGAATTCTGCAGAATTTGCCCCTTGACTTTGATAGCTGAGAGGAAAAACCCCAAGTAACAACTAGAACAAGAGGCTGTTGTTAGAGTCACTATAAGTTTTTTAAATGTTTGGGGATTTTTTTGCTGCGCTTGTAACTGCTTCCAAGATTGTAATCAAGAGCTCTATCCTTTGTTGCTATACAATCCATATTTAGACTTGCCTGGTGTTGTGTGACCCAATGGTAGCTCTGGCAAGCTGCGATACACACTTTCTCCAGAGGACAACAATATCCAGTAGAAGGAGATCCCACAAAGAATCTGCAGAATGTCCATCAAGAAGATTGGGTGCTCTCAAGACTGGTATTATCAAGATACAGGACACAACAGCAACAAAAAAAATCTTCTGACAGATGCCTTGCAGTGACCTGCAAGTAGGGAAGACAATGGTTTATGACATGAGGAAATCCCACATTGTCACATCTTGGCATAAGCAGAACCCAGGATTGGTGATCTCTAAGCTTGTAAGAAAACGTGACTTTCGTCTAGCGACCTGAATTTCAAAGACTATTTGCACACTTTCTAATCTCTAGCTCTTAAGGCTGTATTGGCAGTGCTCTGTGTGTTGGTTTAAAGAGCTGCATGATTACTAGCAGCTGTACCTGATTATCTGCCAATTAATACAGGAGCTCCCACAGAGTTAATATGAAGGTTTTCCTTTCCTCTGCTGTTCATTTTCATCTATGACTTTGAGAAAAACCTATTAATCACTCCATGCATGTTCTCTCTGTGCTAATACAGTCATTTATTATCATTATTAGGCTGCTATAAATCCCAGGGAACTTTGAGAGATCTTACAATTTTACATAGGGGATTTTTAAGAAACATTTGGCAAATTATTTGTAGGAACTAAATGTTCTGTCTGTAAACCACACACCCCCAGAAGCACCAGGGTTACCACTTACATCTCATTCTCTAGTGTGCTACCCAAAATAGCTGCCTGTCTCTCTGGTTTCCTGTATCGGTGCCCATCCTGGTGGACACTGATAACCAAAGAGGTAGATAAGCGAACTGACTGGGAACAAGAGACAGGTGGATCCGCTGGTGGAGGGAAGGCCTGGGGCTGTCCCCGGGTCATACAAGGTGACCAGAAGCTGCATCCCTTGGCAGAGCAGGACATGCTAGCACCACAACCAGGCAGCCACCATGGCAACCTCTGAGATTCACTTCAATAATGTGCTCAGGGGACACCTCCTACACACCCCAGCAGGTCCATGCTCCTTCCTGTGCTTAGAGCAAAACAAACCAAACCCCTTTGGCTGTGATTTTCCAAAAGCTCCTAAAAGGCTTGCAATCGAGTTGTCTTAGGTTAGGTCAGTCGCTGCTTTTAGAAAACCCTCCTTCTTGTCCTTTGTGTACTTTGTGTAAAACATTAGTGTACAAATATTTTGGGAATCAATGTTCTCTCTCTCATAGTGACTGTATGATACAAAGAGAAATATCACCTAGAAATAACCACTGATTAAAAATGGTAAACTGTTTATTCTCAGCCAGCTGGCTTGTGATATGAGCTACTCTATATTTCAAAGCATAGTTTTTTTCCATTGCCTCTCTCAGTTTGGGTGATTTTCATGCTCTTTCTTTGCAAAGCTCTTTTACCAGGGCAGTGATTTGCTGTTAACCTAAGCCACCAGGCTCCTGCAATATGACCTTATATTGTAGATAATATAATTTAGCATACTTACTGAATACAGTATAATTCTATAAAATAGGATGGAAAGGTTTTCTGATCTACGAGGCCATTTTGCTACTCTTGAAGCACAAATGGGTTTATTTTGTCATCATCTAAAAATCAGCCGTATCGTCTGCAGCACGATCACACGATGTATTTGCCATTAATCCCATGGTTATTAATTTGCCTGGTGGTAGCAGCCATGGTTCAGAACCCAAGCACAGAAAATCAAGGGTTCAATACAGTCATAAGATGTTTGTTTTACAGGTGACACCCATGGCCAGCTGTTTCCAAATGTGGCATTAGTCAATGAAGTGTAGAAAACAGCCAGACTACACAATTCAAAAATAATAACCCTTTTGTAAGACGCACTGTCTCTACAAGTGAATATATTAGTGTTATTAATAATAGCCTGATATTAATGCAAAGCTGTGCTGTCACCTGCCACAGAACAGAACAGCGGCTGTGTATAACTCCATCGGTTATTACATTATAAGCATGCCTGAAGCCTTATACTGACAGTAAGTGAAGCAAGTATGAGATTTACTCAGTTAAATGCATTAAAAAAGAAAAATATTAAAAAATCATACCTTTAATTTAATATATGCATGTTCTTCACTGTGGCAATTACCCACAAGTCCACAAAGAACAGTCTGGGCTTCAGGCTATCAGACAGTTTATTCAGATTTATTCTTACGGATGATAGCACTTCATGGTTTTCACAACAGGCTTGTTCATTACATTGCTTTCTGCTAACAGGATTGCGGCAAGATGCCCCTTTCAAGTATTTTTTTTTGTGGGGGTCTTTGAACCATGAAAAATACCAGAAAACTGACACAGGAGAGATTTCAGCACCATAGGTAAAGCAAATATGCAAAAAGTGCATTTTGTTCTGACACCATCTGCAGTCCTTTACAAGGAAAACCAATTGCTCATCCAGGACTGAATGAATGTGAATTGAAGGGGGAAAACACACCCGTTCAGTATTAATCCAGTTTTCCAGCTTAATTTTGTACACAAAGTGAAAATAAATAATCATCACCTCATAAAAATCCACTGACTCAGTTATTCTCACTTAAGTAGGGTTACAGAAGTTTATGCTAGCTGAAAATGATGCCTGTTATATTTATCTGAAACTGTACCCTTCCAGAAATCTACTCCAGATTTCTGAACAGGCTGCGTACCCTGGTGTGCTGAGGGCATCCAAATGCTCCAGTTGGATCAACCTCACCAATTAGCAAACAGACCCTTTGTCAGAGTAGGCCAAATCCCAGTCTCAGGTCACAGTGTTGCTAACACTAGATGTCTGAAATGTTGAGCTGCAGTGTGAAGTTTACAAATTTAAGATGCCAGCAGCCCTTTTATTTTTTCTGTTTTAAGGTTCAAAACCTTAAGCAGTCAGTTAATTTGGCTCCTTACTCTGTCATTCTCATTTAAGTTCTGTGATTTTTCAGGTAGCCTGTCAAGCCAGCTGGTTTCCAGGGGCCATGCCAGCCATTTATCTTACTTTATTGTGCAATATGCTGAGAAGATAAGGGAATGGGTCACATCAGCATCAGAAACACCACACTTGTTAAGCATATTTGCCACCACAATCTCGTTGCCATTGGCTTTTTCCTGTGCAGTTCTACAGAACTCATAAAACTGTTCTTAAATATTGACCCATTCTATTTGATAGTTATCGTCTTGGCTCATTTTATTCTAAAATAATCAATAATGTATTTACCTGGCAAAACATTTCCTCAAACATTTTCTAACTGGCCAGTAAAAGATTGATGTTGAAAGGTTTGCTTTCCGCGTTACCGCTCTAACTAATGGTTTGTTTATTCAGAAAAACACACAGAAAGGTTTGGTCTTATCAAGCAAGCAAAGTTGTAAAAGTCAGGAGGGTTCCACTGAAATGCATTTACGCTGGAAAAGAGATTCTTGGAATGAAAAGCTGTGTTCCTTCAAAAATGCTTGGGTTTTTATTTAGGAAGGGAAATCAAAATATTTTTGCCTCAGGTTAACTAAACTGGTATTGCAATATTTGGTTTGTGAAACAGAGTCAAAATACTAGTATCATTATAGAACTAACATGCAACTCTGACAAAACACCTCAGCCTGCATAGGGGACCTACACTTCCCGCAGGTCAGTAAGGTAAACCAGGATAAAATGTTTCAGTGTGGTTCTGTAAAAAGAAATAAAGTTTTATTTGAAAAACATTAAATCACTTCAGTTAAAGTTCTGAAAGGTAGTATTTGGATGTTCCACTCTGAAATATTTTTTGAACTTTGGTTCTGTATTTAAGATTACCATTTGTCATGTTTTAGTGTGGATTAATATCTGAATCTGTTTATAATAATCCATTAAACTAAACTAGCTTAAACATGAGGCAAACTGGTTTGACTGTCTTTAATACTAACTTACACTGCTTTAACCAGCCTGATGCAATTAAGTGCAATGTTTTGTTGCTGGAGAAAAAAAAGAATCTGTCTATTGCTTTACCTGGCAAAAGTATTTGAATTTCTAAATAACATCATATTCTGCAAAAGCACATGCTTGATAGCCTAGTATTTACTTACATGTCATGAAGGATACGTGACCAGAAAGGAAAATGTGTTGTTCTTACTACAGCATCCTTACTGAGGTGAGAGGCATTGTTCAGTCAGTGCTTTGAACTTCCTTCTCTGCTAATAAAAATAACATATTCAAAGACACAGTTAAGCCTATGCCTAGGCTGCCCAATAAGTTTTTATCGAGCACCTCAGCTCTATAAACAGGGAAAGCAGGAGAGATGGAGTAATGCTGGTCAGTCCCAGATCTGCCTCACCAAACACCTCAATAAAAGCGCAGGTGCTGTCATTATTAAACACTTGGTTATTAAACAATAGGAAAAGCCATAGCACACAGATAGCAAAACCTGCTGCTTTAATGTGTGAGGATATGACCCAAAATGAGCAGTGGTGGCTCTGGAGAGGGCGAGGCCACATGAGGCAATGTGAGGGAAAGAGGTGGCGGCCATTTTGTGTCGAGCCCTTTGTGGCAGGGCTTCCTCAACTCCCCAACATGGCAGCTCCCCCCTTCCCTCCCTCTGCTGTCCCTGCTTCATTCCCCCATCAGCTCTGATACCCCAGGGTCGATGGCAGGCAGCAAAATACCTCAGAGAACTGGTGAAAATCTTCTCTGGGGCTGAGGACGTGTGCCGCCCTGAGGGACAGCCACGCTGAGGAGAGGCAGCCGAGTCACTGCTCAGGGGAGCTGGACTTGGGGAGGTGGAATCCCTCACCTCAGAGGCTGCAGCGTGAAGGTCAAGGGTTTTAGGGAGGATGAGGACATTGTGAGCTCTCAGTTTTAGGTGTCTGACATGGAGCGCCCTGAAAAATGCAGAGCAGCTGCACTCTGAACAAACAGCTTTATAAATCAAAACAGGGGCCTTACAATTTAGGCAATCACAAGAAAAAAAATTTTGTAGAAATGAAGTATATATCTATATCCCTCCTGCTCACAGCTGTGAATCGCTAATGCTATTGAGTGTTCACTTCAGTCTCCATGAGCTATAATTGTTCTTCGATGGCCGCCTCTCCGAAGCGCCAACTCTCATGGATTAAGCAGAGGATTGTCGTGCTGCAATTCTGCTGAGAAATAAATCCCTTTTCTCCTTGTTTGGGCTGGCCTGCTGCCTGAAGATAGCGTATTGTGGAAATAATCTGGGGTTACAGCTCAGACGTATAGATGAAACAGAAACGACTGGTCAGGCGTCCCTGTTAAAACATCTCACTTCCCTCTGTCGGCTCTAGCATGGCTCACCCAGTGCAAGGATACCCAAAAGGCCTGCACAGGCTTTGCCACAAAGGGAGACTTTGGGGATTTAGTCCAAAAAAGCTGAAGTTTTGATTTTTGGAGATCAGTTGGACCGCATTTCAATCCTTTTGTAGATGTCCTGATCCAGAATGAAAGCTGGTATTATTTATTTTACCTCATTTCACTCTGTTTCACTTTCCGAGCTATAAGCCATTTAAAGTCAGAGCAAAAGCCTGTATGGAAAATTATAACTGACAGCATCAAACAGTATGGCAGATGCTGATATATCCTACACTTTTCTTCTATAACCTTAAGAGTTTTCCTTTCATTTTTAAATTTTATTTTAAATACCATTTCACCATTTAATTTCCATCCTTCTTGATGTGTCTTTGCCGATTACTCTTTTATTAGCTTTGCCCCTCTGATTTTGAGCCACCCACTGCAGCATGCTAAGCGCTTCAAAATGATTTCTACCTTTTTCCCACTGTAGCATTGCTGTTACCAGCAACAGCCTCATCATTTACTCTGCACTAAAAGACAGGAACGGTTCAGCCCCTGGGTAAGCTTTCTGGCTCCTCAGTCTAATAACTAGTGCCACTAACACAATAAAATTTTATATCATTTTTATTGGATCCCTCCTAGAGAATTATAGGAGGAGCGCTGGCTTGCAGCGCAGATGTGTGAAGCTGCAGACAGAATTGCATCTGTTTCCTTTTGCCACAAATTGTTTTGTATTGTCCCCTGATGACTAGGGAATTTAACATACTGTCACTGTACATTGCATTTGTAATAAAATAATTGTTAAACATTAACATATTATCCTCTTCTACACCACCTCCCCCCCCTTTTTTTTTTTTAATAACAAACTTACTATATTTCCTCTACATCTTCTTTCTTCTCACCCCCCGAACCAGATTTGTCTTCTGGCTGTGGTATTCCCTGGAGCTGGGCCAGCTCCAGAAGTTTGATGCTGGCTTTTACAGCAGTCCTGAGAGTGAAACAGAGTACAGGGGAGGTGGAGAAATGTCAGTAAGAATCTGCTGCTTCCCATTAAATAAAAAAAAATATTTGGCACTATATTTCTTGATGGCTTTTTTTACACAACAACTGTTGCCTACAAGCAGAAGAGAAATAAGTCACCAGCCAGATTCAGATAAGGAATGAGAGAGAAAAGCTCTGGCTCTGAGCTGCAGAAAGTTGCCAGCAGCTTTTTATCTCCAGGCTGGGGTGATGCCCTGCTTTTGCTGCAGCTGCAAGTGCTTTGCCACCTTGTACTTCCCTGGGTCACTCTGGTTTTCAGGCTGCTGAATAAACCACCTCATGGTTGCTGATTAACACAGAAAATAAAGATGTCCGAGACTGCATTGCCATTTGTGGGCAAAGACAAGCTTATTTTGTTCATTTTCCTTGCTGAGGGAAGATGACATGTTAACATAACACAAATCCTCCAAGGTAACATAGTTATCTTTCAGAAATATGTATTTTCTGAGGGATAGGGCCATGCCAGCTGCAGCTACTCTGCTTCTCAGGGTTTGGCCGCATGGCGGGGTCCACAGCTCGGAAAGCAGGAAAGCAAGACTCTCCTCTGCCTGTACCACCTCGCATAGACATGGTGCAAAACCCAACAGGATTGCTTGGGGCTGTACAGGGTTCCCCAAGAACAGTGTCACCTTCTGCCACCAGCACAGAGAGGCACTGCTGTACCACTCCAATATTTGGGTACAGCGCCAAGTTGGGAATGCAGCCAACACAGACAATAACGAGGGGAAGCTGATGGGATTATGACTGCAAATCACATCAGTAATAAAAATGACAGGGGTAGTCACAAGCCCTTTAAGGGGCTCTGTCTTATTTGCATTTTCTTAGGCTGCTTGGAAACTTAATGAAGTTTAGCTTCTGTCATTAAGATAAACCAGCTCTGTGGTGGTGCTGTCAGCTCTACTAATTAAAAGTCAGCCTCCAAATGCTTAAAGCTTGTCTACACTTGAAAATTAATTCGGTTTGAGGAAGCATATAAATTTAAATTGCAGCAGCTATTCCACCTAAATTAAAATATTTATTTTGGAATAAGAGCGCCTTTGAACTTGGCTGAAATTGAAACAGACAGAGCAGTTGCTTCTTTGCCCCATCCTGAGCTAAGAGACCTCTCCATAGGAAAAGACTCAGGGATACCTCTTGCTAAGTGTCCCAGGCACAGACGAGCCTTCAGATGGCTGAACAGCAGCAGCCTTCCCTTCTGTATGCTTCTCTCTGCATTGTGCCTCACCAGCTGAGCTAAAGCTGCAAGCAACAGATGATACATTTATGCAAACAGTGTGGTGAGCTAAATTGGTATAGATTATAGTTATTACATTTTTAAGGACCTGTAGTATTTCTGCAAGGCTGCTGCTACAGTATAAAGCCTAAATGAGAAAACTTAAACCTGGACTTAAACCTAAGAAAAATACGTGGGTTTTTTTTTTAAATTTTTTATAAGTAAGCAAGTTTGGAATATAGAAAAAAGACTGTGAACATTTGAGATCCTTTTTCTTTATGTGCATTGTAGGAACACAGTTATCAACCAGTTTAAGAAACGACTAGAAAAATAACACTAGGGGATATAACAAAACCCTGTTACCATCAAGGGTGTTTTTGCAATTAAATTCCAAGAGCCCACAAGATCCAAGGCATTTGGAAACGTCAGAGTACCTGAAGAGCATAAAACAAAGCTCTCAGTCTTCCTTCCTTTCATATCCTGCTCTCCCAGCCACGTGTTGAAGACTGAATGCTTTCCTAAAGCTTGCTAGCAGAATGGAAATAGCAGGTGCTGGGGAAACGTATCTAAGATAAGGGCTAGAGAGGACATGGAGCACAGCATCGTAACATGCATGGCTGGGCTCTCACCTTCTAATCTGGATGACGTGCACAGGGTAGAAAGATGATGTTTGAAAGGAAAGGCTGTCCCTAAAGGAATACAAGTGTGTAAAAATCAATTGCATTTCAGGTGCTTTTCTCCAGATTGCTTTGTAGAGGTCTCACCAAGCATAGCTCCAGGTTAGGTTTTTGGCATCTCCAGCTGGGAAAGCCAGTGAGATTGGGAGCTGTTTTCAGGATATTATATGAAGAATCATTTGTTACCTTTGTGAGAGAAGGGATCATAGAGATTCCCTCATCCATTTTAAGCAGAGACTTTGGAGAATGTTGAAGGAAAATGGTAAATGGGGAGCCATGTCTAGCAAGAAATGTTCTTCACATGAAAGAAATTATTTGGCTGTCCTTGCAAGGGTGTCTGACCATTCTGCTTCTCCTGTCTGACCAACTGAAATAACAGCATTTTCCCTCTTCTACATGGAATAGAAAATTATGAGTGCAGTGTGAATGGAAATGGATTTTCCTTGCTGTTAAATACAAAACACTTTAATCATCTACTACTCTCTACAAAATTGCAGCCCAATTTCCTACTTGGCTGCCATCTATTTTTGGTGGGAGTCCTCCAGCATTTTTTGTTAGAGGTTTGCTATGGATTCCCCCCGATCAATTGGCTGACAGCTCAAACAATGCCATCTTCCTACAACACAAATGGAAACCTCTGCTCTGGAGGGGACCCAGGTAAAACAAGAGCTGTGCTCTGCTCGGTTACTAAGGTGCAATATTCCCAAAGAAGTAGGGAGATACACAATAAAAATAAACAAAGCCCTAGAAATGCCACAATAAGACAACTTCCTTCCTATATTGCATTCTTTACTTTTGTTCTGCCCTTTCCTTCATTTTGTTATGATTTTCTCAAAGTAGATGTTTATTATTTTGGATGGTCTGGTATGGACAGTGCCTGGGGCAGTGAGAAGCAGAGGGGTCACTCTGGCACTAGCTCTGCAGGACTGCTGGATCTCCAGGGAGTTGCTGCACCCCCTGGAGAGGCTATCACCCTCCTGTGAAGCTAGGAAATCTTAGTTGGTACTCATCCTTAGTCAAAATGCAGCCACAAAAGGATCCCGTGTCATGAAACTAATTGGTGGGGGGAGGAACACCACATACTATTGCCCAAAGGAAATATCTGACACATGCAAGTACATGTGTGTGTATGTGTACATGTGAGTACATGTGCAAGTGCACACACAGAGCAGGAGCACAAAATTACTTTCCAGCCTGACCTGAAGGGAAATACAGCGTGCAATTGGCAGTGGTCATCCAGCTGGGATTAGGTGTTCCTCCTGCTGGTATCCAACCGCTTGCTTGAAAATGAGCCGCTTGGCAGTGGAAGCGCTCCACAGCTGGAAACCACAAACAAGTGAAAGCAAATAAACAATCCCCAAATTAGATTTAAACAGGAGAAGAAAAAAAAAATAAAAATCAAACATCATTTGAAAGCATACTAAAATTGGCTGATGTCTAAGAGAGTGTTTGGTAGCTCAGCACTTCTCTGCTGCACTTCAGAAATTAAGGAGAGAAACAGAGAAACAGTCTTAGATGAAGCAATAAATAATGGACACTTTCAACACATAATTTGCATTTGAATTAACTAGGCTGGCTAAATTAATTCATCCATTATGAAAGGAGAATTTTACTGTCTATATTTTCAGGCTCCCTACTGTGCTAAGTTAAATGGGCATTGAGGCAGGGACTAGTGGCTTCATAGAAATCACTAAATTAGTTTCCTCCCAATTACTATCTAGTTCATACTCCCAGTTTGGAAGCCTAATGATGACAGAAAGAATTGTCTCAGGGCCTTGTCTTCTCTCCACTGTTTGCATTGGTGAGGGTGTACAGCTATGATGGCACTTGATGGGTACACTGCGATGGGTAATATGGGACTCAAAAGTTTTTGTCTGAAACATTTTTTCAGGTGTCCCTCTCCAAAGGGTTAAATCAGGTAGTCACAGTTGTTATGTATTAAATATCAATTTAAATGCCTGGGAAGGCTGAGGGGTGATTTCTTTGAACATTATTTGAATTGCTCCCTTGAGAACATTTCAACTCATCTTAAAATAGAAGGTTGATGCAATATATGACAATCGGTTATTAATTATATAGCTTATAGCATCAAGAGCTACCTGGAGGAAGACATCAGCTTGGGAGACTTACGGAGTAGTCAATATATTACATTGTTCTTAACAATGCATTAACATTGTGTTTTCACCTACACACAAATTATATTTTTGTGAACTGTACCTTCAGGATTTTCAAAATCATGCTCCAAAATGCCAAAAGCAATTTTAGAAAGGGAAGAGAGAAGTATTGTCATCTCCCCTTTGCAAAGAGGAGGGAACCCATCTCGTAATTGAAACCACAGTCAGGGTAGGGTCACAGCCCTCTGCCCACACCACTTCAGAAGAGACACCACAGCAAATGCAAAGCCTAATCGAGGCTTCCCTAGGCTGGGGGCTAAGGGACAGGATCTGAACAGCGATGCTTCAATGGGGGCATGGTTCACCAAAACGATTTAATTTACTGACACTCTCTGCCAGTGTTGGGAGAAAACTTGTCCTGGTTGGGGAACAGGAACAAGTAGGTGACGGACAGGTGCCTGGCAGCACTGCCCTCTGCTAGCAGAGCTTTTAATGCCATCCCTGGAGTCACAGAGTGACTTGTACCAGGTACCTCAATTCATACAGCCAGGCTGGGACAAAGTGGATTTTGGCAGAATAGCAGTACCCTCCTAGAACAGCTACTTTGCAGAGCAGAAGGGATGCCTCTAGCTCACACCTGTCTGAGCTTTGTGGTCCACACCATGATCTACCTCTTTCCACTCTCTAGGGGAACAATGCATTCCAGCATAATTTTTTTTCTCCTTTATATTTTTCATAACAGAGGAAAAAAAAAAAAAGACGGTGTTCCTTGTGGTGCCAGAATATTAGTCCATCAGCCCATGAAGTTTCCTTGCTCCACAGAGACCATAACAGTGGCTTGGGAAGAAGGGAGCAGAAAACAGGAGGGCAGTAACTCAGTGCTAGAGTCCTCACGACAGGACTATGATCCACCGTCTGGAAAGCTCTGGCACCAAAAGGAAACAGAAACAATTAAGTTTTGTGGTTTTTTTAGACTACCATGGTGAAACAAGCTGCATGAATTAATGCCTACTAAAGCTGCCCAAATATTTTCCACTGTCCTCCCTCACTGTCTATCGATTTCTTCCATGTGGAAAGCAAACCACATTATAGCAGAAAACCACATTGTCAGAGAAAATCCAAAGGGACCATCTCCTTCCCTGTCTGCTTATGACACTGAGAAGATGGGACCAGGCTTTGTGACAGTCTGTCCTTGCTGCCTGTGTCACTTCAATACCAAACAGGATACTGTGTATATATTTTTTGCAGCGTTAAACATAAGAGGCAAGATGTGTTGTCCTGTAAGTCACATCCTTCAAGATCTAAATCCATTTACAGAATTGCTAAGGTTTCCTCCCTCACTTTTAGTTCCAGAGTAGATTAAAAAATTTACATCTAAACAGAATGAATTTGAACACCATAACAAGATGGGACTTAAAATATTGATTTTCTTATTAGTGGAAGGTTACAGCACAAAGCATGCACAGCACACACAGCAAGGATAGACTGACATCCTCTACAGCAGCTAACGCCCTGGAACCTTACAAAATGACTTTAGAAAGTATTCACTGAACGAGGAGCACAAAGATTACCTGGGTGAATACAATTAAGCTACCTGAAATGGTTGGCAAATGATTTACTCCTACTATAGCCATCTTTAAACTAAGAGTGAACTGACTGCACTTGGGTGGAAAACAAGTGGAACAGATTGCCACTAAAGGGAGTACCACCTTCCCAGCCAGAGGCTGATGGTGATAAAAGGGATGTTTAGACACATCATAGCTACGACTCTGTGTTTTTAAATTTTTTTGCTAGATGACACAAATCAGAGAGCCCTTTCGGGAAGCATTTTCAAGTACTGGGCAATTCAATATCAAAAATAAGGCAGAATAAAAGTATCTCACAAATCACAATTATGAGAATAGGCTTTCTTCAAGATTCATGAAGCCATTCAAATTTTCAAAGATTCAATATATAATATATATTAAATATTATTTATGCATTCCTTGAGCCTTCTAATAGAGGGAAAAAATTCTGCATTTCCTAAACTAGTGTGAATAGGGTAGTTTCCTTCCATATCAGAAGGATTTCAGAAAATTAATTCTGTATCTCTGAAAAGGTCATTTATTCAGGATGAGTGACAGGTGCCATAAACTTACAAGATGTCACTTGTATGTCAGTTCAGCTCAACTGAACACAAAGCAAATCAATTCAGCTCGGTCAAGTATAATTACCTACTGGAGCAGGATACATCGTTTTGCATTTATTATTATTAACAATGCCACAGAAGCACTAAATTCAACTGCAATTTTGATTAGTGTGAGGTTGTACAGAGCTCTTCCTTCCTAAGTGCTTCCTTCTCCTGGAGTTTACGACATGATCATTACAGTATAATAATTTTATTATTATTTGTACTGTTATAGCAATTACCTTCCAATTATGAATGAAGAGCAAATTACGAGGTCCAGTGCTAGATTAGCAGGACCAAATTTTAGTTGTAGAGAAAAATGAACCAAGGGATATGTTTCTAGGAGTTGGAAGCCTGCATGTGCTCACAGGACTTGAATTTGGGGCTTTATCTCTTCTTTCTTTCTATTGTCTTCAAATTATTATTATTTTTTTTTTAATTAAACTATAGAGAATACACATATTCTGGAGGAACTGTTTCACTCATGGCTGTAAGAGCCCTCAGCACTTGCTGCTACACTGTAAGTGTCACTTAAAGGGCTTAAAAGTTGCACCACATCAGTTTATAGATGTAACGTATGTCTTTGCTTTTAAAAGAATTTTTTGTTTCATTAAACAATTTAATAGAAAATTACATATAGTTCGCAATAAACCAATGCACTATGCTAGGAGCCGATTAATCTTACTCTAGATTTGTTTTTTCTCCTCACTTTCTGGTATCCTATAGTTTGGGGAACACTGGATATTTTAACACAGGTGTTTTTTAATCTGTTTGATAAATTGAGAACAATAAATGCTTGTAAATGGATAAGTATTCAATAAAAAGTCAATTCAATACATATTTATGTGCTTATATGATGTTTATAAAAAATTAAGACAAAAGAGAAAGGCTATAGAGTATAGAATGATTGATGGCAACCAGCCAAAAACTTCAGACAAATTAGGCCAATATATTTTCAATATGTACATAATATTCAGTCACAAAGTTAGGAAGATACGAAGTAACTAATCACTGCAGGAGAATTTAGAGCATCCCTGTACAGGTAAAGTCCCTACTATCCTGCAGCATAATTGTGTGGTTCTGTAGTAATAGTGTTGTCGGTTGTATTTTTGTATGCCATGGCAGAAGTGTTCTGGTTTAATAAAATGAAAATCAAATTATGATTTAATAAGAAGAAAAACAATTAAAAATAAAGATAAATCACAAAGACAGAAACATTACACACCACAGTTAACAAATTAAGAAGGCTGACCTCGTTGGACTCGATTGCTAAACCACCCAGCAGGCAAATTTGACAGCGTACGTCAGAGGACGATTTCCCTGATGCCCTTCCAGAGCAACAGAAACTACCAGGATTCCCAAGGAGTTCTCCAATCATATAACTTGCCTGGATGTTATTCAGCACAAGATATGTTTAAAGAACAAAGAATATAATTCTATACAATGCAGAATGCATTCTGTCTTATTTTGTAAGGTTCTTGCTGAAGTCCTGGCTCTGGAGGTACTATAGTCAAAATCAATTCGCACCTCCATCCATCGTGCCTCGGGGATGAGTGGATGCAGTCTCTGTGTCACATCCATAAGAGCTGCTTCCATTATCCCGCAATCCCCCCAAAACAAGTATAATTCAATTGATTTTCTCAATGCCTCCGAGAAGGTTACAAGGGACAAAGCTGGGCAAAATGAAAGAGAGCAGCACCCTCCCTGCAGAGCTCTGAAAGGGCGAGGAATGGGGAGAAGCTGGAACTAATAGAGGGTGCTCATACACAGGGGTCCCCGGAGGCTGCAAAGATCTGTCTCACTAACACTCTGCAAAAGTAATGCCAAAAGAACGTGGTTTTAGTTTTGCAGTCTTTGCACAGTTATGACAATGGTGATTCCCTGTACTTACTTATTTCATGGACGCAATGCATAGTGGACTTCTTCGGGAACCAGTTTCCTGTTTTACTCACCATTAGATGCTCCTAAACCACAAAAGAGTTCCTGTATGACTACAGGATCCTTCTATTTTTACCTTCTTTACTGGAAACAACGATCATTTTCTTTAATATAATTTTACCATCAGAACTAATGGGTTCCCCAGAAAATTTCAAGCTATGGGGAAAACACCACTTTTGATTATTTTTATTTCTCTATTAAGAGAATGTAAATGAAAAATAGCATTTTCAAGTCCACGCTGTGAAATGAAGCATTTTAAATTGAATACTACTGCTCTTTGGTGGGAAAAAAAAAAACAACCAGTAAATCAAACACATCTTGCTCTACTGAATTGTGTTGTTGCATTGTTTAGATCTGAGCATTTATTTGGCATGGGACAAAACACCACTATTCTTCTCTTAAATAACATAGCCTGCCATCAAAATAGGAATATATCCACGCGGACCTAATCAACCATATATATAAGGAGTACGCGTTCCCAAATATTGTGCTTATTCAGACACAATATATGAATAGAAAAGAAAGAGTCCTCTCCTTTATTTCTCAGAACTTGATGCAAGCTGTTATAAAATTTCTAATGCTTTTTGGATAAACAAAGCGTTTCATAAATATAGTGAACAAAGGCAGGCAGAAATACCATTGGCCTGGGTATGGATAGGCTGAATAATTTCACCAAAAAAATAGTATGAACTTCATGAACTCTTTCTGCAATAGTTTCTTTTATCTGTTCAAAGCCACAATCTACAAGACTGCAGGGATTTTACTTGCAACATCTGTAGGTAAACTTATTCACATATATACTTTCTGGCCTGAACTCAGTTGTAAAAGCTCAAAAAACCTAGATCACATCATTTTAGGTCTTAGCACATCAGCTGAATACAACAGTGGCCTCTGATCTATCTTCTTCCTTAAGTAGAAGCAGCTTTACGATGTGGTTTTGGTCTGGTAAACATCTGTGGATTTATTCTAGTCTTTCCAAGCTTTGTGGCCAAGGCTGGGAACAATGATATTCCTCAGGATACAGTGGTGGGTTTCCTTCTTCCCTTCTCAAAAATGTTAATTCAAGCAGGAGCAAAATGCCTTACAAGTTAATTGCTAAGGAAAAATAGCTCACCACAGCTCATCAGGCATGTGGGCTGATATCCCTCTGACATTTCATTCATATCTCCTGTGTTCTCCCTTTGTGAGATTGGCACCCTTCACACTCTCAAATTAAATTAGACCTGGTGATCTCCTAGCCTGACATTGAAGAAAGCACAAATTCTTCATGCTTAGGATGGCCCTCTCCTGCTGAGGAAAAGACCCTAAAAAGGATATGGAGGGTGCATTGGGTGTTGGAAGCCAAAACTCAGCCTCTTCATTTTCCAGATTGGTTTTCAAGCTTTTCCTAATCTACATTTCTGCAAATATTTTTTCCGCAACAGAAACTCCAGCTTGGGGGTGTGTGTGAAAAGATGATATAATGTTTCATAGGTGTTAGTAAAATAATTTTACATGTGACACTGTAAAGAAACCAAATGTCTCTTAGATGTTTTGAAGAGTCCCCGTCTCTGTATTTTTCCAACAGTGGTAGAGCTTTTATTATTTCTATACCACCCATCTGGATTTTAAGGAGTTAAACATTTTATAAGATTTTAAAGAAACAAAGTAAAGGATAGCCTAAGCTCCCGCACTAGTAAGAAGTCAGGGGCACTATCACCCAAGCCATGGAGAAGGGAGAAGAGAGGCATTCGCACAGGGACTCTACCTACAGCTCTTCCAAAACAACTTACATTCTTCAGGCAAACAACACGCGATCAGACAAGGGCTAAGTTCACAATTGCCTACATACTTTACATTGAGTCATAATTAGCTGCAATATATATGCCTCATTTAAAAACAGCTATGAATAGATAGAGTAAATGCCAGGGACTGCCATCTGCTCCCTAAACCATAATTAACTGCCTGATTACGAAATACATATATATTTATCTAATTAGTTTTAATAGCGCAGATTTTCCTGGCACTGCACCAAAAATAAGGTGAAGAGGCGGGTCCTACTGCTTGGTGGTGAGAGGCTGGAGATGGGAACAGCTCTCACGAGCCACGGTGGGGCTGCGAGAAGGATACGAAGGGGCACCCAAACCAGGGAGCCGCTGCCCCACCAGAAGGTTTTGCAAGACAACACCCAGGGCATCGCTAAGCCCTGCTCTGCCTGTCCTGGCGCAAGCCACGAAGCTCAGCTTGTCTTGGATCTCAGACAAAACTTGTGGTGCTGTGGGTGACAATGAAACGGTCAGGAACCAGGACAACGGGGGTACAGCCAGCCATAGCTGTGCCCCACCACACACGGGCACTAACCAAATGCTGCATCTTGAAACAGTTTGAGATTACCGATTATTCAAGACCATATAATCCTATTGTCAACATAGTCCAGAAGGAATTTCTATGGAGATTGGGATACTTATCTGTTTTATTCAGGAAAAAAAAAATAATCTCTTAATATATATTTTTTCCCCAGTCCTCTCTGCAATATAACCAGTGTTGCATCTGCTATTAATTTCAGGGTGAGCAGCATTAATGCTTTGCCACAGGACAGATTTTGTCATAAATTCCACATTTTGATTGCAACTCAGACACTTCCTCCAGGATAAATACATTTAGGGCCAGATTTTAAAAGTATTTCAGATGCCAAAGGGTACATTTGACATCGATTGCCCGGAATCCAAATGCATCAAAATCCAGTTGTTCAGCCCAACTCCACCAAGTCACTCACTGAGTTTCCAAGGGCTACAGACTAGCTGAATTTTGGTATTAGATTAGGAAGCACTGTCATTATGGCGAGCGTGAAACAGCTCGAACTAGTCTACACATGGAAAGTCTCTGCCAAAGGAATAGAGAAGAGGACACCTCTTTAAACACTTTGATTTTGCAGGGTCATATCCTATCTGTCAGATTCTCTCTTGCGTACCAACAACATACATCTTTGGATGTTTGATATATCTGGGTTTTAAAGCCTGTGCTTCCTCCCTGGAAGCAGCAAGGTCCACCCATGAATTAAGAAGTTGATGTGAAGCCCCTGAGGTGCACTGCTGTGGCTTTGGGCTTCTCTGTATTTATCTCAAACCAGACCTTTGGTAGCTGGAGTTTATTCCCAGAGGGGAATACCCACACGTTGTACCAAGCTGCTTGCAGACTTTCCATGGCCCTCTCTGACTGCAGCTGGGAGCCCTACCCAACTCTGCTTCTCCCCCAGGGATTATAGCTGTCCCCTTTACACTGCCACGCTGATGCCATCAGGACCCATTTCCTGCTCCTGCATCATTTATAGAGAGAGGAGTCCATCATCCCAGGCAAGAATTACACCAAATCCATCATCAAACCTGGTAAATGAAGTGTGACAGACTTGTTCTCACGTAATGCCAGTGGTGGTGCCTGATGACAGCAGTGACACTGATGTGACTATCCCACAGCAGAGCAGGTACATTAATTTAGTGACACATATGCCTGTTTCCATTTTTCAGCTTTCTCTCTTTCCACACCCCCCTCACCCCGAGATAACTAGCTGTGGATGCCATTTCTTCCAGCCTGCAGGGTTAAAAAAAATAAAAATTCCTCCGAAGTCTCTTTATTTCAGCAGATGGGCTGAAATCCCTGAGCCTCAGAGCACACAGATAGCCCTGGCTTTGCATGTTGCTGAAGGTGGAAAACCTCTGACTGCAGTTCCCCTGCTTTTCTGAGGAGCCGAATGCCCGTCGCAAGCCTGTATGAAATATTACTGCTCCGGTATTGTGATGAGATCTGTACAAAGCTGGCTATATTGCAAATGACAAGTGGGAGGAGATGGAGATCACAGCTCTTTTTTGGAGGAGACGAGGGAATGTAATTTTTCAAAGGGGACTAATAAAATTAGACAGCCCTCTTTAAAGCATGTTCCTTGAATGCTGCTCACAGCCTCCCTCAGCCTCGTAACAAGGCAACAACTGCTGGAATAACAGAATACAAGTTTCTGTTGTTCCAGTAAATAACCTGGGACAGGCTTAATTCTAACCTCTCCCAGAGAGCCCACCAGCAGTGAGCCAAGCAAGACTGTTTTGACTGTTTTCTCCCATAAGATTAAGACATGCAGCCAGCTAAAAAAAAAAAATTAATTACAGAAAAAACGTGCCATCACCCTGGACCTGTGTCTCTGCAGAGAAACACGCAGAGCCCTGTTCCTTTGGCTGCAAGCATCCTGCTTCCCATTCTTATCTTTATTCATGAAATTAGGATTCCTTCCTCTAAGACCATTAGCTAAAGCAGCTTTACTGCTCTAATAGCTTTGCTTCTGTGAGTCCATACATCTGACTCCTGATGGCCTCTCTCCAGAAAAGCACTTAAGTATATCCCTCTGTAATCAAGGGAACACCCTCCTTGTGCTTCACAGGAACTTCTCACACACTGGGATTCACAAGTGCACTGCCTAATCAGGACCTCCCACTTATCTATCCAATTAACAGCATTGGGCTCTTTAATTGGAAGCAAAACCAGGCAGATATTGTATACCATTTGTTGGAGCAATTTTGCATGTTCTGAGAAAACAATTACCACTTAAAAATATATATATATCTACACATACATAAATTATTAAAATCATCCTCCTTTTTCAGAAACATTTTTCTGGCCCCACAACATCAGAAGTTTCAGTTTATCAAGATACTGGGGTCTCACCCCATGTTTGGTATTGGAGGGGGACATTCAAGTGACAGACCCACTCTTCACAATCATCTCAGATAATAAAATAGAAGCAACGACCTCAGATGGAACAAGGAGGACCACTTTCCCTCTGTTAATTTATGTTTTCTATCATAGATTTCAATTATGCTGGCCACCAAAGCATGCAGAATTCACATGCTTCTTGCTGCTGCCTCTATAAACAAGCAGAGCCAAAGCTGCGTGTTCCCATGATCCCAACAGCCAAGCTTTTGCAGCTGTGCAAAATGCTCAGGCTTCCTCCACATGCCCTGGCAGTGAGTCGCTTTGCTTTCTCTGCCAGATCGGATGGAGTCCTCTCCTCTGCCTACTCATTTCGCCACGCAACCTGCGAACAACCATCTGCCTTATGAAGCCATGTTACCAAAATTAAGCATTCCTACTTGCCTCTTTTGATGCAGATCTGAGTGTGCATTTCCCTAGGGGGAACAACCAACCCTCCATCTCTAGGCACACCTCAAATAAATGCCCAGCTTCTGCCCAGACTTGAGATTTTTACTGTAATCCATCTCCAAGTTTCATTTCACATTATCCAGGCTCCTCTAAGTGGAAAAGCCCAGATAGGGTAGAAGTACCGACATTTAAATGACCAGCGTAATGACAAGCTAATGATACGTTAATTATGACAAGCTATGAGCTTTGCCACACTCAGAAAGAGCCCGCTGTGAAGGCAAGAACAGATGCCTTTTCCCCTTCTCCTTCACTGAAGGCACATCACCACTGCACTGAGCAAACGCCATCCAACTCCCCCACTGCAGGCTGGCCCTGTGGTGATTTTCAATTGGTTTTTTGTCACCTCTTTAATCCAGAAGCTGGTTTCTTGACAGTGGGCAATGAGCATCTAAGTGCTCTCAGAGAGCTCTCCTAGCAAGGGTCTTTCCTTAGTCAAAAATTGGATGACAGCGTGATGCCTTTACCTGTCAGCATCCCTGACACCAGCCACTTCTCTCATTGATCGAGCACTTCTCCGACAAGACTTAACCAGGGGCCAAGCGGCTCTGATCTACGTACAGAGGCACTGCAATAAGGCTTAGTAAAAAGCACTCAACTTTAAGTTTCTCAGGAGCTGTGGAATAAGTTAGGTGCAATATTTTATCCCCTAAAACTATTAATGAGCCACAGTTAAAGCCAAGACGTTCTCTGGAGCAAGACTGTCAAAACAAGGCAGGTTTGGTCATTTGAAGCTGCATAGACACAAGGGCATCGTGCAATGTACTATGGACAGCAGGCTCCTGCTGGGAATCTGTGGTTATTCCTAAAACTCTGGGATAAAGGCTAAAACTAGGAGTGACAGACTAAAATTTCCTGCCCTTCCTCCACAGTCAGAAACAGCTCTTGCTTGCACAAGGGAAGGACGGGGTGGGTAGAGCAGCCTTGGTGCTATTAAAGCTCAGCTCCACATGAATTTCTTTTAGACCCTTGTAAAGTGGCTCAAGGCTCGGCAGGAGGAAGGGGAAAACGTATTTGATGGCTGGGGCAGAGAAGCTGGTGGGAAGCCACGCGCCCTGCTGCTGAGCAGTTCCATTGGTACTGCCACTGCAATAAAATTGGTAGCAGAGCAGCTAGAGTTAGCTGAGATTTGTGTCTGTAGCAAGCGAAAAAGCTTTGCCCCAGGAAGAAGATTGGGTCCAATGTAAATGGAGAACCTATTTTGCAGAATTGCAGCTCTTAGCTTTTCTTCCCTCTTCAATTGGTCTCCCTCTGTGCTGCTCTGAGAGTATGCCTCCACACTTGGCTATTATTAATTCCATAAAGCTGTTAGGAACCCATTCACATGGGAAATGGTGAAAGCACATCATCATCATCTTCATCTAAATTTAGGAACTTGAGAAAAAAAAATAATGAAACAACCAAAACCCAACAAAATGTGTCCAAATAAGAGCGTTTGAAAAAAAATTCCAGACATACCTACAGGGCAAAGTCCTCACTGTAACCAGATTCACCCATAACCCAAGGGCTAGTTTACTGAAATTTTTTTATTTTATATTTTCATTATCCCACAAAAGAGGTGAAAAAAAAGGCTGGGGAGCCTCAACACCAGATGAGTGACAGCCTGGAAGAAGTCACCTTCATTCACAAGGGAAATTACCTTCTTTCTCTGAAGGGAGAGAAAGTCTTAGCATATTTTGAAGGACAGAGCACGCTGCAGATACAACCTTCCTATTTATAGTAGAGAGCAGGCCAAGGCAGATATATATGCCTTTGGTCCTCTGATGTTTTTCTGCATAACAATCAAAATGAAGGGTTTTTACTCAGACAGGTGTCTTTTATGGGTTTCTATACTAATTTTAGTATTTTTTTTACTAATTCAGTCAAAGAGCATCACTCATCCATGCTAGTTTGTGCATTGAGTTTCTATCAGTTACAGGGCACTCCTTTCAGAAATAACATCATTGCAGCTATGCAAACAAAAAAATATGCTATCAGCTCTCAAACAATCTTTATTTGATATTTATGTTTGGACCACTGCAACTTGCTTATCCTAAATTCTGCTTTGATGAGAGCTGCTAATAACTTCCCAGATACAGCTGACAACGTGATGAGCAACACCTCCCTCCACAACAGTAACAATTTTGCTAAGCTGGGAACATCAAGTCAGGGGTTTTATTTAATACCAGTACTTGAACGCTCTTAAAGGCCAAGGACTTTCTCAAATTCATACACTTCCTGCTTCTGTGTGTCATACGGGCATGTTGTATATTTTAAAAGCCAGGATCCCTTTTGTTCTTATATAATGAAATCTGTTTCTTTAGACAAGTTATTGTTAAAACAAGTTCTCCATAGAATTTCAACAGGACTGGAGACAATCTCAGGAAAAGCACAGCATTCGTGTTGGGTGTAGAAAGGGCACAGCGTGTAAAGCAGCCATCTGCAGTACTTTTATCTCCTCACCAAATCTATAAACTGAGGGACTGTATTTTAGAAAAGAATTGTTTGAAAAAGGGTTACACCTCAGGAACTCAGCAGTGTTACTTATAAAGATCCAGGTTTTTTTTTTTTCCAGAGTGGATTTTGTGGAGAAATCCTGCTGTTTAGCACAAGAAAGGGCACATTGGTAAAAACATACAAAAATCTTCTAACAATACCCAAAGCGTTTAATCTTTGAAACAGTAAAAGGGGAGAGATTCCTAGTTCCTGCTGGTCTGTTGTCCTCACTATCCCAAGCCTCAGCTGACCTGAGCTCACAGGAACATAGGAACGCTGCCGAGCCCTGCTGTAAGGGCAGCTACGGGGATCAAGGCACCACGAGACAGTGCTGTGGCATTATGGTCCTTCCCAGCACAGATAACCTCATGGTCTCCAGATCCAGCGGGAAGTTTCCCAGTCACGTGGGTTTCCCCTCTGAAAAAGCACACTCAACAGAAATAACCTTTGGGAAATAATTGTGGAATTTATTTTTTGAAGTCACTTTAATCTTAATATCAAAACAACCTGATGGAGTAAAAAAAAGCTACAATAAATTGAAAACAAAGTGGGTTTCGCCTTTGCAAAAACTCATCATTTTCATCTTTGTTTGCCTTGCCTCAGGGCAAAATAGAAGGTCAACATCTATGAATTTCTTGAAGGAGAGAAAATCTTTTTTCAGTCCTTTCTTAATGCCAGCACGTTCCCAAAGCTACAGGTTAAATGAAGTTCAGTGACCTGTGTAATCAGAAGGTATAACTTACAGAAGACGCTACGACTACACACTGCATCCATAAATACAGAACCTGGTTTCTCTCTGCCACTGAGACAAGTGCCATTTCACATCTCTTCTTGCCCATAGAAATATCTACATTCCTTCAGCCCCACCTTCATCTTCAACCCCCGTTCCTTCATCTTCCCCCCAGGAGATTGCAGACAGTCTTCCTCCCCAACCCTGCGCAAAGGTAGAGGCATCGTCCCTCTGGGTCTGGAGAGTTATGACTGCAAAGAGCCCCTCTCCAGCACTCACCAGCTCTGTCCCTGTAGCCAGGTTTCCTGGCTTGGCCCTAATAAAGCAACTACAAAAGCAGTTAAAGCCAGTTTCTCACAGAGCAAAATACTTCCCATGACATACGTAGAAAGTTTCAGGGTCAAAAGCACGAGAGAGACAAGACTTGAACGCGACACAACCTCCAGTCCAGAAAGCCCTGGCTCAGCAGGAGCATGAAGAAGGCACACCAGTACACACACCTGGCATCTCCCACCACCTCTGAGCACACAGTCAGGTGTGGAAAAAAAGTGGAAAAAAGAAAAAAGGTGGGGAAAAGTGGCTGTTCTGGGAAGCACAGTTTGCATTTCTCCAGCAGCATGTTCTGCTCACAGGGAGCAGCTTTGCCAGGGAACAGCCGAGCCAGTTCCTAAGCACTGCTTTTCATTTCTAAAGCACTCCTCCATCAGTCAGGACAGCTGTACAGTTAATTTTTCCACATGAATCACTCCCAACACACATACAGTGCTGCCTTGCAGTTGGAAGCAAGTAACCACGTGTGGTTTATTACTGTCCTGTGAAGGGCAGAGGCTGGTGTGGGTGAAGAGAACCTCCAGCACAACCAATGTGGGCAAGGGACACCTGGACCCAGGCCACGAGTGGCTCCCAAGTGCCCCAAGGCTAGAACTCTTGAAACCTCAGTTGCAAAGGATGGTATCTTAAACTGCTTCCAAAACGAAAGACCCCACTCAGCACAGAAATCCGGCAGACAGCATCTCTGGGCTTCATCCAGTCCTGAAAGATTGGTCCAACCAGCCTATGCATTTCTGCCCTTGCAATAATCAGCCAGTGTGCTGAATTCAGCTGGGATTGAATTCTTACCCATAAAAGGCATTTTTGGGTCTTTTCTGGTCTTTGAGAAAAGACCACTTCACAGTGCCTCTGCATTCGGAGAGTGCTGGTGGAGGCAGGCACATCTCTCTGCTCTCCTCCGGCTTGCAGTGAGGCAGACCAAGGGACTGACCCTCAGACAGAGGTTTTGCAGTCTGTGGCTGCCAGAACTGGAGGCAAAAGTAGCCTTTCACTTGTAAAAGTACATCTGCCTGCAACACTATCAAGCGCTACGACTCCTGATAAAGGATGGAGGTGTGGTGACATACCTCCTCCATGCATGCACAGACCTGGTATGTTGGTTTTCACATAGAAATGGCAAACACAGGACAGATTTATTAATTACCATTCTTTTAAACCATCCTGAAGATCAGAATGACCCTTCCTTTAAAGGACAAGCATACCATCTCCATAAGCACTCACTCCAAGTTGCAGACATCTGGTGATGCACACCTTGCACAAGAATCACCCCGCTGGGGTTGGTGTCCAATGAGGTTTCTCTTAGCAGCATATGAAAAACACCCACAAGTAATCCCCTTCACACAACACTAAGGTTACCAAAGCGAAATTTACAAAAGAAACACAGTGCTGGAATTATGACTGGCCTGGATATGTTTAACCCACTCAAACCCAATAGTTTTTAATTACAGCACCCTTTGTAATTACATCCCAGCAAGGACAAGCCACCACCTTTAACCTCTGGCCTGGCTTTTTCCCCTGCAGGTGCAGCAGGATTGGGCTGCTGCTGCTCCCCGTGTCCAGCTACCACAGTGCTGTCTCTCTGGGCCATCCCACGTTTCCATCTTCTGCATCCACCCTCAGCCTGGTTCTCCCTCCTTACCCAGGCAAGGGGAAAATAAATACTTATAACCAGTTTACTACACAGACAGACTATGCTCTCTCACCCTGATCTTGTTCCCCAAGACAGCGAGGACATCTCCATAGAGCTCTGCCCGAGGCAGATTTTAGGCATGGAAATGCCAGGTCAGGCATGGAGAGCTATAAACAGTGGTGAAGTCCAGGGTAGAGGCAGGTAACTGCCACCTAAGTCAGACAATATCAAGTTTAGTTACTCCTTACATGAAATAAAAAATGTGGGAAGGAAATCTGCTTGTTTAATCAAACTTTGTTATTTTGCGCTTGGTTTGAGAGCATTAAACTGAATTTTAAAATGCTGTTAGAGAATCACAGAATCATCTAGGTTGGAAGAGACCTTTAAGATCATTGAGTCCAACCATTAACCTAACCCTGCCAAGTTCACCACTAAACCATGTTCCTAAGCACCACATCTACCTGCCTTTTAAATACCTCCAGGGATAGTGATTCAATCTCTTCCCTGGGCAGCCTGTTCCAATGTTTGGTAACCCTTTCTGTGAAGAAATTTTTCCCAATATAAACCTCCACTGGTGCAACTTGAGGCCATTTCCTCTTTTCTTATTGCTTGTTTCTTGGGAGAAGAGACTGAGAAAGATTAAAAACCAAAATACTCAGAAGTCAAATATTTGAGTAGATTTAGCCATTGGGGCAATTTTAATTTTCCCTGGGCTAGCTCGCTCACTCCTCAGAGTCAATTTAGATCAAAAGAAAAATTTATAAGCTTTAATGAGGATATTGATCTGCAAGGTCCTTTCTATTCATGTGAGCGAGGAGGGGGATACAGGAGAAGGAGCCCTGTGGGCTGCAGACAGAGCCTTGTTAGAGGTTATAAACCTTGACAGGGCACAGAGGCCCGTGCTGGCTTAGGGAAGGTGCATGATGCAGCCAGCCCGGGCAGCGGTCTCGTCTCTCCCAGCAAGGAGAGACATCAGTGTTTCCAAACAAATCACCATCTAATTTGTACTTATGTAAAAGAGCCGTCCCATAACACAAATCATCAAGTAATTAACATGCAACACTTCAGTGAGACTCTCCGTTGCTTGTTGTTGAACTATCTTCAATGCCATTAATGAGAGCTAATTAAATCAATCAAGCCACCAACGTACTCAAACATGACTGCAGTTACTGAACCTGTATCAGATTGGGAGCGTTTTCTCAGGCACTGTAAATATCAAGATGCACATTTATCATGCTGTCCTTCCAGCATACATCTGTTCTCACTGCTGCGTGTTTCATTTATCATATGTTGTCACTGTCCCTACCCCCAATACATCTAGGTGTCAATTAATTCTTCCCTGTGCAGCTCAAGTGCATCGTACTGAATAATCTCTATCTTAATATCTATCCAAAGCTCTCCTTAGAGGGGAGCAGCAACACTCAGCCACGTCCCCTAAATTACATGGCTGTGACCAGAACCTCTCCGGTTCCATACTGTGACTTATTAAAACCTCACACTGCCTCCACACACTTGGATATTTTTCAGAGGGAGTGGTGGAGGTTTTTGACTCCCTTCTCCCCCCTCCCAGGGCTTGGCAGGAGAAAGAAATACACAATTTGGAAAAATAAACTTTTCTGAGTAGTGTGTCCAGGAAAACCCTTCAAGTGGGTAATTGCTGTGGAACTTCAAAATGTTTTTTGTAACTGATGAGTATTCAAATAACAGATTTATCTCAGAATTTGCAGTATTAGGCAATGGCATTTCTCCTATGCCACCAGCCCATGTGCCCACCACTCTCTTTCCACAAGCATGGATAATAGTCTTTTTCTAAACAGGAACATCGTCTCTCGTTATATTCTAACATTTGGTCTCTATTTATGTTTCCGCTCTATCTGGCTAACTCTCCTTTTTATTTACAAATCAGCTATATTAATGTGCCTTAATTTCAACACTGGTTGTTTATTTTAGAGATAAATCAGTTGGCAAGGGGGGAAAAAACCACCCTAACAGAAAGCAGCACCAGCTCTGACACCATATACATTAGTCTTTACTCAATAGTAGACTTAAAATTCGTGGGTTTTTTACTTCACAAACATACCTTGCAGCATTTTCCATGTTTTAATATAAAAATATTGACTTGCAGATCAGAGAGGGAACAGCTAACTAACGCAGCATTAATTTCTTGCGCACTCCTTGGCCATGGAAGTGCATCTCCTGCTCTACCAGCATGGAGAAGAGAGATGGGGTGAAGTCCCTGTGCACATCCCAGACAGAAGGATGCAGGGGAAACAAGCAGAAGCCCATGCGTGGAAATGGGATCCCTATGAAAAGCCACACTAAGAATCCAGGGGGAGCTGCAAAAAAATCCCACCCCAAACCACCAAACAAAAGCAATTAGAAAAATAACATCTTGTTAGAGGTAGCGGCAGCAAGTCACACCCCAGAAATTTCAGCAAAGGGCATGCAGAATTGTCTAGATGAGTTTAGAGGTGGTTTTGCCCTGGATCTGCAGCCAGAAATAACGGGCATAATGCACCTTGATTTCGCTGAACTTGGTGCCCTGGGGAAAAAGCAGAGTAATGCTTCAAATAAACTGCCTTATCCTGGTGCAAGACAGACTTGGACTGAACAGGGATCAGTTCTTATCCCTCTAAAAGGCTTTCAGAGCCTCATCTGAACACAGCCAAAGACACACTAGGAATAATAATTTGGGTCATTATTATTATAGTTGTATGTAAGCTCCCAGCAGAGATTAATGCCAGGGGATCCCTTTTCACCCATCATCCAGATGGATCCAAGAGGTGAAATCAAGGCTTCCTAATGGCAGAAGAGATGAGAGCATATCATTAGGCATTGCCATACACAAAAGCAAGCAACATTTTCAGCCTCTGTGACTTCTGTACAAGAGCTTCTTTCCTTCCTTCCACCAAAGCCAATTGCTTCTAGCACCGAGCAAAGAAAGTTAGAAGTACTGCAGAAGCAGAGCACATACCTGCCACAGAGCAGCGGCAAAGTCCACACTAGGAAAACATTCAAGAGGTCTATCTGACCATGAAATAGAAAAATCTCAAAGACAAAGAGGTAAAACCAATATATTTGCAATATTTGGCCATCTGTTTTTTGCACTTTGGTGACATCCATCTCCCTGGTGTCTGAAAAAAAAAATTGTTTGCCAGATGCACATTTTCTGTCATGAAAGTCACATGGGGAAATAAATCTCACCCCTTGCAGGGACGATCACAGAGACACAGCCTCCAAAAACCACGTCTCACGTAGTGCTACATCTCACAGAGAAACTTCAGTCCCGACCCGCACCGCATCAGTGAGCTCGTCCAGACCTAATACAAGTTTCCCTGTGTCCTTGTGTCCTGCCACAGCAATTTTAAGGCCGTGGCAGGCTTGCTTATTGAACAAATACTTCTGACTGCGTGGGTCTCTCCAACTTCAGAGAGGATCAATGAAATTCTTTCCTTAGAGGAAAGAGTCTGACAAAATTCTTGGTTTAATCCATCTAATGTCATTTAGTCGAGTAAATTCATGTGACTAAAAGCATTCTGTCAGTTAAAGGCATTTCATCAGGCGCATACACATAATTCTGGTGACAAAGTGATTTTTGTCAACAAAATACTGGCTGGCACACGTACAGAAGTTTGTTTAGCAGTGAGCAAGTACACAGTAGAGGCAGGAATCAGATCCTGCAGATTATGCAGTTATAAAAAGACAAGAAGGAGAGAGAAATTATCTGTTTGGTGCCAGACTGTAGGAAGTAGTTTACATGAAAGGAGAGGGAGTTTACAAGGCAACATCAGCTTCCTATGGGCCTTTAATGTTAGCATAAATCAAATCACTGACGCAGAGCTGGTCACATTGCATGGGTGTTTCGTTTCCTACTCTGCTTTTGATCCTACAGTCAGCAGATCTGTTTAATGTGTTAATTGCAAACTCCTCTGGTTTTTATCCAACATTTCTTCTGTTTATTGGTGTGTCTGGCATGAGAAACATGCAAATAAGGTGACTGAATTCTTTTGCCTTCTGCATGTCATCATCACGCCTTCATCTAGTCTGCTTTGAAAAAGCACCAGCGGGTGAACCTCAGCCCCAAGTCTGTAAACCTGTGGATATCTCAAGGAAAATTCCACTTAGCCCAGTGCACGGGTCAGGCAGTTGTGGGACGACTACTGCAGTCCCTGCTGGGCTGGATCTCCAAGCTGCCGAGTGCTGCCTCCGAGCAGGGAGGAGCAAACCACTGCTGTACGGGACAGCAGCTCGGCAGTCCTGGCTCCTGACTGTTCCCAAGGCAGCACCACGCCGTTCAGGCTCCCACTCTGAAGCACCAGGGACCACTCAAGGGACTGACTTGCTCTTCTGATCAACTTAAAGGAGGTGGTTTTGTGAAATTAGAGCCTAAATCACACTCTAAGACTGGAGAAGCCATTGATACCACCTTAGGGTCATTGATTCCACTGATGCTGTCATCAGGAGGAAGATCCAGGATCTGTGCCAATATCAGTATTTGCAGTCAGTCGTCTAACAGAAAGCTGCCTGTTACTATATTTCACTGGCTTGGTACATGGCTGTTCTCACTAACACATTGATAAATGGCCAGGTTTTAGGTATAGGAGGCAACAGGAGACCTGTCTGGAGGAGGTAAGGAGAAAAGAGCACAGGCTGAAGGTCTATGGTCATGGGCAGGTCAGATAGAGTGGGGAGCTGGGTGCTGTCTGAAGTAATTCACGAGTATAGGGAAAAGAAGAAAAAGCAGAGAGGGAGGATACAGCTGCTCAGTGCTAAGGAAGCAGAGCTGCAAGGGGCAACATATGCAGAAGCAAGGAAGTGAGTTTCCTACAGCGAAAAATGGAGCGCACACCAGTGCAAACACACAAAAGGGAGGAGTGAAGTTAACAGTAGAGAACAGAGCTATTAAACATCATCTGTCCTCGGGAGATGCTGGCAGGCAGAGGAAGGAGGAAATCTCAGAGCAGATTTATTTATTTGGTGGAAGTGCTTTTGACTTCCCAGTTGTACAAGAGCTACAGCAGGAACCCCTGGTCAGGGAGAGGCTGTGCAGTGCACCCTGGAATTCGCACACCCAAGTTAAAGCAAAACAGTTTTAACTTCAGGCTTTCTTTCCTGCTTCCAGAGGTCAACAGAACAGCTAGGGAAAGGCCTCCAGTGTGCCAAGAAGCAAGAAAACACCCTTCAGTAGGTCTCAAAACCTTATTTGTGACATCAAAGGACATTGAGGTTTCTACAGGAATTAGGAGTTTTTCCTGCCTCCTGCTGAGAGCCAGTTTCCCATGCCCGCCAGCACTTGCCATTTTCTATGCCTTGCAGTACCATACAGCAGTTTTTAGAGTCACTGACACCTCTTTCAGCAAATTCTCTTTAATTCCTTTGTTAAAGGCTTCAAAATTACTATAGAGGTGAAGAACTTGAGCTGTACTTACAGTTAGGAGTTTGCAAGAGGAGCCGAAGTGCGCTGATAGCAGAAGCTTATCCAAAAAGCCCTGTTCTTCACAGTGGTAAACTTGGAGATCTACATCTGGCAGCAGGGTTTCCATACCTGGGTAATTATTGTCCAGGAGAAAAATTAAATTAGTCTCATCCTTCTTGCTCTGTGGTAGCGCTTCAGCTAAAGCAGTAATAAAGAAAAATCTCATGAAGTAGCCGCTGGCCACCAGAGTCATTTGTCTGCTATCGATCAGTGGTGTGATTTAATGGGGTGGAAAAGCAGGTACAGGAAAGATGCTCTGTCCCTCTCTAGGTTAGGGAAGGCCTTGCTGAAGTCTCACCTCAGCCTTACAGGCTCCACTGGCCTTGGTCCCACTTCTACCACACCCCGGTTGTGGGTCCCCAGCTCAGGCATTTCTCATCCTAGTGCCTTGGGGAGGTCAGCTGCCCTCCAGGAGTCAGCACTGCTTACCAGAGAGAGAAGTTCCCAGACTTGTGAGAAGGGGGAATGGTTCAATTCTGTGCCCAGCTGCAGGTTTAGTCTCAGTCTGCCACAGACTGGGAAGAGGTCTGACATCCATCAGGCAATTTGGCAGACTCTCACACCCAAACGTTGCCTTACTCTGCTTGCTGACATTTGCATTCTCTCAAAAATAAATGAAAGCTGAAGCCCCACCACAAAACACCTTGAAATTTATAACTATTGTCATCAGCAGGAACTGCAAAATTAAAAGCCAAGACCCTTCCCTCCATCAATTTTGCCATCCACAAGCCCAGCTCTGCCTAAATCATGCAAAAGCCCATAAAAAGGGCCCATGCACATCAACCCATAAATCCCAGCTGTCCTGTCTCCCCAGCTTAATACCAAGTGATAAAGATACCCCAGAGTGTATAAGGCTGCCAGTGCCCTCTCCGCCCCCCCCACCTGATTATATACATAAATAAAAACACAATGATCTCATTTGATTCCTTTAAGCAGCAAAAGTGAGTGCTAGGAGCCGCAGCTAGTCTAGCTGGAGGGACTCAGAGTGATTTTTGATTGAAGCTGACTATTAGTGGATACAATTAAGATGCCGTTTCAGTTTAAAGATGAATTGGCCATGCAGCAACAAATTGTGAATGCTTATTGCTGCCATGCTGAGGCAGGTAATCAGGGAATGAAGTTGTAATTGTGGCACCTCTTGTTTTGCTTCTGCTGGAGCGCAGAATGCAAGATTCAATTTAACAAACAATTTGCCACACGGCTCATCCCCGCTGAGTGGGAAAGCAAAGCTTGCTGGCAAGGCTCCCTTTGAGTTTTGCTCCTTTTTAAACCTGTTATAAGCAAAACTGGCACCTGCTTTAACCTTTGCACCGAAGCAGAAAGGAAGAGGAGAAACCCAGGAGCATCACTGATGGCGTTTTGAGAGTGTATCTCAGGCTTCATCCAGGGATTATAAACCCACCCCTCCCCCCAGTGGAAAGTGTCATCGTTCTTTTGATGTCTTTTAGGTCTTTGTGAGCTTCTCTGGAGACACCAGAGGACAGTTGTGCTGGCCTGTTGGAGCAGCAAACGTGGATCGGCGCAAGCTTGGAGAGGCTTACACATGCTAAGAGTTGCTCTCCCTCTGCAGGAGGTTCAAGCTGGAGATCCTAGGGGATCTTTAAACCAAACATCATTTTTCCCCCCAAAGAGAGGGGAAGGATGAACTGAGGAAGAAGGTACCTATGGATTTAGCAGCTCCACAGCAGTCTCTGTCCTGCTGCAAGGGAAGGAGTGCAGAGACATGAGGCAGGTCTTGAAATGCTGCTTTGCCTGCACTGAGGAAACCAAGTGTGAGTTCCTTTGCTGTAGTCTGGTTATTGCAGTGGCTTTTCTTCCTCGGGTGTGTTTCTGAAACAAGCACTCTGCAAGGGAAGTAATCTTGTTGTGGTGAATCACTAGAAATATAGCCATTTTAATGGGTATTTTACTTTCAACAGTTCCACATCTGTTCAGTGCTAAATTAGAAGCCACAAAACCTCTCATATTTCAATTTTATATCAGCAAGACTAAGTCCTGCAGAGCATTAAATGAACACACACACCGCATCCTGCTGCTGTTGATATTTCCTGGGTCTTCTCTTGCTTTTCTCCAGTCAGCTGTGTCAGGGTCTAAGGGGCTGGCATTTAAAGGACTCCAAAAAGATGTTAGTGCCAGAGATTTCCTGGATCAGACTTGCAAAGCAGAGCTTTCTTGGCTTCATCTACCTCTGTTTGAGATCCGTCTTTGCATGTAACCACTGCCTTCGAGTTTCTAGTCCAGACTCAGCTCCTCTAACAAGGCCAAGTCCATGGATGCGTTAGAGCCAGCCCTTACATATCCTTCCTGCTTCACTGACATTAGTAATTCATAATCAAGCAAGTCACTTAAACTTATTTGAAACTCCAAATCTCAGGGATTTTATTCTGCTTCTTTAAGGCCAAATGTGCTTATATGTTTTTGGGATCTCAGAGCCAACTAGGACCATTTCTCCTGTTACTTCTTCAGGATGTAGACACTGGCACCATCTTTTTGGTTAAAAGGAGGACAAAGAAAATTGTCCTCTAGTTGCCAGTCCAACCTAGCTCAGAAAATGAGGGCATCAGCTGTCACAACAAGGTCCTTTTTATCAGTTTGTCTTTCTAAGTGGCTCTGTTTCTCCTCCCCACAAACAGGAACTGGAGAACATCAAAGAGCACAGGGGAGCATTTAGTGGTTAGTAATTAGAGAGACTCCCACAGAAACACTAAGGAAAACAAAAGAGAACAAGAGAGTATCTTCTGTCTTTTTCTGAAGTGCTGCTGGTTATAGCCTTCAGAGAAGACATTTTCTTGGCTGCAAGCTTGATATGGGACACAACATTGGTTGGATCCAGCTCTTCACTCCACATCAGCCTTGGAACAGTCCCGAGAGAGTTTCCAGGCAGCCAGCAGCAAAATTCGATGGGACTTTAGGCAGGGGAAGGGAGAAAGGGGGGAAAAGCTCATCTAGTTAGATTAAAGTTTAGTGTTTTGGATGGATGCAGGCTGTCAATGCCAAGAGCTGTGTGCTCTGGCAAAGCAAGAAGCAGAGGAGCACAAACAAATGCTTCATAATTTGTACATCTGCAGCGCTAAGTACTTGAGGGAGGATGAGGGTGTTTCTCCTTACAGGGATTGAGCTGCACATGGGTGAATGCTCCTCTTCAACACCAGCCAGCCTGGCTTTATTACAGAGCTTCCCCTCACTCAAATGTCTTGCGGGAGACTAAGCACTGGCCAAAATCTGATATCCATTACAGGGATATCATTCTGAGACAAGATGATGCCTTGTTATCAACTCTTACTAAACAACCACCATTGCACCACGAGGTTTAGTTTGTTGCTCTGTTGTCACAGCACAGATGTAGATACCCTCCACTGAAGCAACACAGTACGCTACAGAAAAACAAGACTAAACTCACTCTGAAGTTACTCTCTCACCTCTCCCAACTGGATAATCTTATTCTTTCAGACAAAGAAATTATTCACCGGTTTCCATTTAAAGAAGGAGAGAATGAATAGCAAAGCAATGTTTGAACCCATCATCCCAGTGCATATATCAAATGTAAAGCTTTTGGGCTGGTCAAATGAGAATTTCAGGTATTCTGATTTTGGTGTGAAGCCTGCCCCTTGACGTAGCTCCACACCTCAAGCCCTGAGCACAAGGGATGCTGCAGGAGGAGCTGCTGGAGCTGTTTAGCAGCTGGACAATGGAAGGAAAGGTAGGCACTTGGTTTGTAATCCCTGCTGCCCCTCGACAGCAGGACCTACTCCCTAGCCAAAGCTTGGAAGCTGTGAGTTTAGGTCACTGGGGAGGAAGAGGACAGATGTGGCAATTCATAATGTCTTCTTCAGCCTGCCCCAGGCATCTAATGCAGGTGCAGATTACAAGAAAAAGAGGTATCTGTGTCCCAAAAGGTACCTATCTTTGATGCGCCAAGTCAGCTACAGATAGACACTGCAAATATCTTTCCTTTCTGACACACGTGGGTCATGTTAACTGCTCTGCTGTACAGCTGGGCAGGGAAATCAGGCAGAGAAAAAGGTCAAATGGCTCACCTTGCAAATGCTTGCATGAATGCTTAATATCTCTCCTGTGAGCAGTATCACCAGCTTCAATATAACTGTAGGTATTTTATAAAGAAGAGGAAAGATCTCTAACCTGCTGTCTGCCTCCGAGGGGATTTGAGGGGACAGAGATCTTTGTCACCCACCTGAGGTTTGCACCAGCCTCCTGCAGCACAGCTCTAGCACCCACCCTGACATGAACACCGCCACCACAACATTTTTAGTTATACAAAGCTCTATCAGAGCTGAGTCCTTCTGGTTTTAACACACAGAAGGTTACACTTATATTTCCTGAAAAACCACACTTATCATCTCAGGCCTCAGACACAGCAATTAATGCTCTCTGATCCAATAAACCACCAGCTCTACTACTACAAAGGAAAAGATGCTAAAAAAAACCCACCAAAAGGAAAACAACCCCACAATAAAAAACTCCCAAAACTTACCCCTTTCAGGCTTGCTCCCTGCAACATAGGTGGGTCTCCAGACTAATGAAGTACCACACCCTTCCCACCCAAGGAAAAACCTGCAGACACTCCAGCCCAACACCTGCATCCACTTGAGTCTCCTAACGAGGCAGATTGGGCAGCCTTGAGTCCACCTGCAGTTCCACCTCCCCCCAGCCTTGGCCAGCTGCAGGGTGATTTGGGAGTGCCTCATCATCATCAGTGAGTGGGAGCAAACACTTGTGCAGCTTTAGAAGGGAACACCCCAAATCAGCCATCCTTTCCGAAAACAGTAAATGCCCCATCAAGAGGCATAGGGTCACAGGGGGACCCCCAGGACTGAGCCTCCAAAAGACTGTTAAGAATCACTAAAAATTATATTTATGCCCTGGTTGGAGCTGAGGAAAAGCACTTCCTAAGTCAAACTGCTTGAGTTCCTCATGTCGTGGAAACAAGAGCCCTGATGAACCATAATTCAATGGTTTTATCTTCCTGGGGCAGGGGACAAAGTTATACAGAAGATGCTAGCTACAAATGTCTTTATTTGGAAACAAATACATATCTTACCACACTAAATTAACTCAGCTAAGGAGATGGAAATTAGATCATTTAAAAGCAGAGAGCTCTCCCATATTGTTTCACCAGAATCATCTTTTTTATATAGCCAAGCACGGGGCTCATTCTGGGGGAAAACAAACGCATCTTTTATGATTATGGCCATTCAAAGCTGTTTCTTGCACTCTAAATTGTCTTACATGAAGGATCAATGGTGTCCTCAGATGATGATTTAATTAAAAACTCCTCCTTTTTTCAAGTTGAGATCTGCAAAAATGCTCTGAATGGCTGATGGATGATTTGCCATTACCTCGCCTGCTTTCCTTTTAATATTTTTTTCAGAATTTTAATTGCTGCCATTTGAGGATTATTGATTAACTGTAATTGCTCCTTTTCTCAGGCATCTCCCTAGCTATCTCCAGCTATGTGGTCTATGCAAAAGATGAAAGCAGAGTGCTTCAGAAACGTAATGGTTTTCCTTGTCTGTTAATGAAAATGCACATAGCTTGATTATGTACGTGTTTGACTCCTCTACCTCCTCTGCCTAGACCCTGTGTTGGTTTGCACTTGAAAGTGAAACAGCCTGCAAATTCTTTTTCCTTAAAGAAAGCACATTAAAAGCACCAAAGAGCCCTTTTTTATAATCCAGTAACTATTAGAGAGAAACTAGAACAATGAACTCTCTACAGCACAGGAAACTGCTGAGTGCAAAGAGAAATTCTCCTCTGCCTCCCAGGCTGAGCAAAGGGAGGAAAGTTGCTCCTCTTGCCCATTTCTTTACATTTCAGGTACATTCAAGAGTTCAAAATATGTTTCAAAACATAGGGCCAAATATGCTATTACACTGGTAGCATCAACTGCAACAGGCATGAAGCTGCTCTTTGCTGCAGGTTTAAACTGATGCTTTAATTTTAGTCTGAGGATTATGATCTCAGACTAAAATATTATTAGGAGGCAACAAATTATCCTGTTAGCGTTGATCTGATAAGTCTGGTGTACCTAAGTATATAGATAGTGCGATTAAACAAAAAGCCACCCTGCATCATTTATTCCAGAGCAATTATTTTAAGAAGCTGATCATCAGCTAAGTGGGAGTTAATTAGCAGAATTTGTCTAGAAATAAGTTTTAGATATTGAGTGGCTGCCCACAAGACTTAAGTAACAAAAATTATGAAATACAATACTAAAAATTTGAGAAATTATGTATTTTAATTTTTTGCCCAGGGATGCCTGTGCTCTGACACTGACCTGCAGCTGTGTGGGGAAGCTGACACCATGCTCAGACCTGCCTTGGCCACACCACTGAAACCTGGTACCATCGTGCCATCAGAAATGCGTCTCATCCATGGACTTCCTGAGCATCCCACAGCCCTAGGAAAATTGTAGACAAAAAGTTGCAGTGGTCAGAGGTTGCAGAAGCTTTGTTGCCTGAATCCCATAATGGGCTCATCAGCCCGGCAAACCTTTCCCTACTATAACCAAGCAGGCAGATGGCTTCTAAAGGATACTGCTGCAAATGTAAATTAAAGTGTAGCAGGCAGCAGGGAGACATATGAAGGGAATCATGGATATCTGATCCGGTTTGAAAAGACAGCCAGGGCAGGCAGCTAATTGGGAGCCTGGGGAAACAGCTTCCCAGGCTGCACGCAGCAAGCAGCTCATGGAGAGAGGAGCTATAGGTTTCCTGCATGAAGCAACTGACTGTTAAATCGAGTCTGGTATTGATAGTAAATGTGTTTCATCACCAAATTATATATATATAAAAAAATAGAGTAGAGAGAAAGAAAACCAAAGTATGTATCAAGCTTTTCCTGCCTTTTTTGACTTCTACAGAAAAAAAATTATTTCAGTACACAGGGAGAGACAGCAAAGGTGGGAATGCTTTCACCTAAATAAAGGTCAGTAAGCTGAAGCAATTTCTTTTCTTATGTTTTGTTTAACAAAAAAGAAATTACGTACCGAGACTAATTTAGTGAAAATGATGGTCAGGACAATGTGGTTTTGTTTTCTACCAATGTGATATTTTTTTTTTGGATACACATATGAAAACAATTCTTATAGTTCTGCATTTGGAAGAAGAGGCATTTATTCTCTACAAAAAGATAAATATTCATCATTAATTTACTGGAGTGACCTTTATTATTAAATCTCTGCTCCACAGTGACTAGTGGACACTCTTCAGGCACATACTGGGAACTTCAGCTGCCTTTACCCTTAAGTTCTTTAATTTCACAAAGCAAGACTGACATCAAAACAAGGGAAAAAAGATCATGAAAGGAATCAAGAGGTTCTTCTGGGTACCAAAGGCCACTTGAAGAGTCGGACCATCCAGTCAATGTGATTCATGGGTGCATTTAAGGACTGTAGGGACTGAAAGAAATAAGAGGGGAAAGATCTCACTTCTCTTAATGATAAAACAACTTTTGGAAAGTTTTAACAGAGGAAAATGTGGCATAGAAATAGAGGGGTGAAGAGCAAGGTTGGAAGGAAACAATAAAGGATTTCACAGGCTAAGTCCATCTTGAAGGCTTACCATAAATGTTACTCCCGCTCAACTGCAGGAAAGTTCTTGCAGTGCTTTGGCAAGTCTTTTTTTCCTTGTTGTAATCAAAATATGTTTCAATGGATTTTTTCATGTGATTTGAGGAGATTAGTAGTAGAAATTTTTTCAAAAGCACCTTATTTTAATAAAATCTTTCCATTAAACTTAAAATTTTGGCCTGAACCCTGCTCCTTTGGAAGGCAGTGGCATTTTTATTTTGGGCTTCCCTCAGAACCATCAGTTGGGCCGATGGTGCAGTGGATGGACAGTGTATAGGTATATTGTGGACATCTGTGTATTGACAGCAGAGAAGGGAAAATTCACTTTTGTGACTGCCATTAGTAACTTAGGGGAATTTGAGCTGGTCCCACAAGCAGGGACAGGAAGGGGTTTATCCATGTTATCCTGATGTGCCCAAATTAGAGGCCAGGTACAAACTTAAGAAGACTGATACAATGTACTTACACTGGAAAGCTGACTGTATTAGGCAGTCTATGTTTGATGTGTGAATTTAGGTGATGCAAATACCCATCTGGGTGTGAAACCTGTCCCTGGCTCTAAGCAGTTAAGGCAAGGGCATGCATTTGACCATCTGACTAAACGATTTGAAGGCATATTCATTGCTAACTGAGGTAATATGTCAGACCTTGACTTGTTTCACCAATATAATGGAAAAAAAGCATCTTGTGGGAAGGGAGAGCAGGCAGACTGCAGCCACTAGGTGGGATAACAGCCTAGCGGGCAAGGCAGAGCCTGCACCCAGCCTTTGGCCAGCATCACTTACAAGGGGTGGGCAAGTAAAGCACCACACTATGCCTGAAACCTGCCACAGCAGATTTAGGAGGATACAACAACTTCCCTTTAAAGATTCATAAATGTTCTCGGCAACTGCTCTGCTCACGTTCAAGTGTTTTTATGACTTGACTATTGCAGTTCCATAATTGAACTCTCCACGTTTGCAAGCACCCTAACAGGGCTGTTTCACAGCTCTTACAGAAACTGTAACATTATAGGAAAGCAAATACTATAGTAAATGAAATCAAAGGGTCTGATTTAATTTGCATGAAAAGGAATTTGACCTGGAGATTTTTGTGCTATGTTTTATAGAGTGAAAAAAAAACCAACGTGATAGTTCTGCTTTAATATTTACAACACATCTTTCATGCATCTTTAGCAGCATTGTTTATAAAAAATGCATTAACAGTTCTGTTTTGCTTCAGGCAGGGAGATCCTTTACAGGATAGGCAGCTTGATTTGGATCTTAATGATGATGATGTTCCACCTCTGTTCCGTGAATTAATGCATCTGGGAGATGAACTCCAGAGCAAAGATGTAAGAGTGGGAGCTTGGCCTTTGCACATGAATATTCTTAAGGAGAGAGCTTTTTCTCCTTACAGCTCAAAGGAACTCGGAAAGCTCCCAAACAGAGCAAGAGGGAAGCTAAGCACTAAGTAGAGATGAAATAAGATTTAATAATTAACACCATCACCCCCTCATCCCCACAGTTTGTGTATGCTTTTTCTCTGTCTGGTTTCTGTATATGGAATTGTCGCGTTTTCTTAATTTCTGTTTGTATTGCTCTTAAAAGAGGATAGGGACTGGGTTGTCACAAACCCACTTGCAGCCCAAATGACTGATTACTGTCACATCTAGTCACTGCCAGGAGCCAAAGACACTGCAAACTTTGCTTCCATTAATGGGTTTCCATAAAAAAAATTCATAAGGACAATCAGATTCCCAATATGAAAAGGCTCTACACATAGACTTGCACATCAATTTCCCAGGTAACAGAAAGCCATGTCTTCAGGTTAACAATTTAGTCATAATCTGGGCATATATGTATGTAATATATGTTTATATATGCATAGTATTTAGAAAATGGCAAAAGACGCTCATTTGGCAGGAGGAGGCTGAAAACACCTCCTACATGAGTTAAGGATCAGGAATCTGTAATCCTTAAGAAAATATAGGACTGAAAATACTAATGAATCCCTGGCAAATCCGTAACAAGAAGCACAATACCAAGACTAGCAGTTTTCTTCCACTCAAAATCCTCTTTCACAAAAGCAGTCTCAGGATATAGGGTTGCTTAAGTCGGGCTGGTGTGAATAGATCAGTCTCACAACTAAATTAAGAATGAAAACTATTTTTGGGCATCATAGGACTGTTTTCCTTTCAAACGATAGCTTCACCTGCCTTTGAAAACATAATAGAAAGAATTATGGATTAAGATGGAAAGAATATTCTGGATGATCCAATTTACCTTTCAAAGTGCAGAAGAAAGAATTTGACTTTTTTAGCATTTTCAAGAGAATTTAGAATTACAAAACCACATCAGAGATATTACTATGTACGAAGTAATGAAGATAAACTACTGATCCTGAATTGCCAGCGTCCTAGCCAGAAAACAACCTTATATTAACAATTTTCAGTCTAAACAGCCACAACAAGCAAAAGTTGTGGAAGAAATCATCATAAGATTTCAGAAACTGCTACTGGCCCTGATTGCTGTAATTTCTCACTTTTAACAATTAGACATTACATGAGAGCTTGTACTTTGGAAAATAATGACTCTGTGTCCTTTACACCGTGACAAGCCAGGCTCTGCTAAAAATAGCAACCAGAGAGGAAAAGAAATGAAACATTTTTTTATGGTGCCAGTTTTACAAATAGGCCATCACTGGAAATATATTCCCTGCTACTCTTTAAAAAAGTCCTTTGCCTCTCCGCAGTTTCAGCTGAAAATCCACCCAGTCCAGTGTGCTGGCAGACACCACGAATGGGCTCCATGTCTCCAGACTCACGTGGGCTTGTCATTAAAAGAAATGCTGCAGTCGTTGCTGAGCAGTGAACACAACTCAGCCTCTCTGTGCCTCCTCTACAGCCAGAACCTCCTTTACAGCACCACTTCCATGCCTCCTTCCACGTTGAACCTCCTTTTCTTAAGAGATCGATTCAAGGTGCTCAGGATTTCTTTGGTTTCAGGAGATCTAACAGCCAAGTGTGGCAGCAAGACCCTTTGACAGTCTGAGAAGTGACTTGTCATCGGTCTCAGAGGAAATCAGCCTCTGACACGAGATGTGAGCGCTTGTTTTTTGGCATAACACTTCCACTGTGAGTGCATCTATTCTTCCATGGGCACCAAAAGAGATGTCAGTTACATGGCTAAAGGACAGAGGAGAGCTATGGGAATGAGAACCCTCTAGAGTGACATGGTTTCATGCTGTTTCTTTAATTTTTTGTCTGGCAAGTGAAATATATTTCACCAGAAGGTGGGAAAGGACTTGGAACAAAATTGATCTTGGCTGAGCAAACATTTGACAACGTTCTGTGGGAAACAACCATCTGTCTTGGGAGATATCAACTCCAGGAGATATTGATGGCACTAAAAATATCTGCCTTAGTCCACAGTCCCAAGGCATTCAGTTTTCAAGCATGGAGAGCTGCAATCCTTCAGCAGTAAACCTTTTTATTTATTTTTATTTTTGGAGTGCTGACTTACCAGGTGTGCAGTGAAAGGCTCCGGTTTGTTCAAGATGCAGTTGCACATGTTTTGGTGCCAGGGCTGAGTGGAAACTATAGAGGAGCTGCAGAGAGATAATTAATACGGATTAAATGGAGAAAGGGCTTTGTGCTCTGCTTCACAAGTACAGACCGTACACAGAGATGGATGTCTCTATCCCAGAAGAGCTTCCTGGAGCAGTTTGGCAGGCTGGTTTCTTCTGAGATACATGAGAGGAGTAAAAAAAAAGTAATCTTTGAAAAGAAACTTTAAAAACGTACCATGAATTCAAAGCAGCTCCTTGCTTCCACTGACAAAGAGCCTAATGTATATATTGAAACTGAGAAGCAGCCCGCATCCCATGAATCATTAAGATTTAGACCATTTCATCTTCCATGTGTGGATAAAAATCAAGAGAATCAAAAGTTTTTCCAGGGAGGTATAAAGATGGGGCAGCCTAAATTCACGAATAGTTGTTCTGCACACAAGTTGGCAGATGCACTTTTATATCTACGATTTTATGGTCTCCTCCTGTCCAGGCAGGTGATTTTCTGTGGGCCTGTGAAGTAAGTAAAAGTTATTTTTACCACAAACTAGAGGTCTTGCTACCAGAACATATTCCTCTTTGGAAAAGAGGAGTCTCTTGGCCATTGGGGGTCTCTGTGGTATATCAGAGACTAGATCATTACAGATTAAAACCTTGACCTGTTGTCCCATACCTGCTCCAGTGTCTCTCGCTCTCTCCATCTGTGATTGGTGCAAACTCCCTGCCACAGCTACACCAAGTTCCACATTTTCTCACAAAGAGCTTCAGCTGCAGCAAGAACAAGATACTAACTGGTTCCACAGGAACAATTTGCTCTTTTGAGCCCTACACCATCATATTTCCATTTCCCAGGATATTCATTAGGGTGTTTTCCTCATTTTCCTGGAGTCTTCTCCTTTTGGGGATGGGGGGGTGGATATGTTTGAGATGGGTTTACAATTTTTGCCCAGGAGAGTCAATAACAAGTGCCACGCATTCATTCCGAGTGCAAGAACAAACGATGCTTCCTGCTGACAGCCCCCTGCCACCAGCAAACATCCACCAGTGAATCCCCAGAGCTGGATGAACTTTCTCCATGTTTAGTCTCCGCTAAAGAGGACTTCTTTTCTGTGGCCAACATGACAATCCCAAAGGAAGACATGCTGTTACCTTGCAGAAGAATGACTGTTCAGTATAGCCAAATGATCCAGAGGCAGGGATGTGAAAAGGGCAAGCTTACCAGGGCATAATACTTTTGGCATGATGAAGAAGGCTAAGATAAGCTACTCTAGCAATCTTACTTGAATAATAATAGCAATCAAAAAATGTTGAAGGCCTATCACCAAGTCTTCCTCAAAAACTGGCTCCGGAACAGAAAAGAGAAGAAGAAATAATATTAAAACCAATCAGATACTGCAGCGATGGAGGAAAAAGATGCAATGACTGCTTCATCCAGATATACTCAGGTGGACAAAAAGAAGGGGATGTCCTAGTAGCACCAGGTTCTTCATAGGACAGATTTTACAGAAAAGGAGAATTCCCATTTCTGGAATACTTGAGAAAAAAACCCACAAAAAAGCTTTAGAAAATAGTAGTTTAATGGCCCTGGAATAGTGAATACTACATGGGGAGGAGTGGGGAAGAGAGTCAGGGTTTGTTTACTGCGCAACTGGGGCAGATCAGAGCGCTCTGGAGAATCAGAAAAATTAGATCACAGCTAGGAAAGAAGTGAAAACACCTGAAAGAGGAGGACAAGCAGGAGAAAGGATTTCTCCCTTCACATACACACATACAGTGAGAGAAGGAGCTGAGACAGAAGGCTGATAGGATGCACACTTATTTAATGATTTTCTTTTTAGTTGGGTTTGTTTGCATGACAGCTCTGAAATAGGATAAAGTACAGAGAAGGGCAATGCTGCATAATGTGAATGAGAAAAGGGAACTGTTCAGCTTTTTCATTTAAATGCATGAAAATCTTTGTGAGGTCTGAGGGATGCGGGGGTAGGAGTTGCTGAAGTAAACGATGACTCCAGTGAGAGAACTGACTCAATCTGAAGGCTCATAAGCACTGCTGAAATTATGAACTGTGCTAATAGTCCCGGGCTGTTTTTCTGGATGCTGAGTGGGGCATTGACTCAACAAATACATCAGCAAGACAGAATTTAATGCCAGAAAGCCCTCTGTAGTTCTTTAAAAATGTACTGCTGTGGTCACAGAGATCTTGCTGCAGGGATGGGATGGATGCTACTGATGAGATATGGACTGCCCATCCACAGGGAGCTCCTGAACCCACCAACGTGGGTGTCCATGGGTAGTGACATGCCAAACTGCCTCTGTAAGACTTGCTGCACACATCCTGCTGATCTTCTTTGCCTCCTTAATGCCACTCTTTTTCCCTGGCACCAGCACTGCTCTGCAAGGGAAGGGTGCAGCCCTGCAACTTGGCCCCATGGGGACAGAGAAGAGGAATGGAAAAGCCAATAGATTCAGGCCCAGACTTACTCATGGAGGGAACAGGCACCCCAGAATGAAGGGACTTTCAGGTTTGGTGGTGGGAGCACAGAGCACATGCTTTGCTTCCTGCTCAGTGGTGACACAAAAATCTCAATCTGTCACACACTGCTGGGGACGGCTGCCACCCGTGTTCTGGCTGCTTTCCTCCATGCTTCATTGAACAGGAGCCATCTGTGTGCTAAGGCGACCTTCGAGGGTGACAAACAGGAAGCAAACACTTGAGAGACACTGGACTGCTGCTCAAGGACAGAAGATATTGGTAGTGCCTTACCAACGGGAGATCTTGCTGGCTTTGTATCTTCTTTCCCAGATGTCCAAACCAAAACAGGTTGCCTTTTAGCATCCTAGGAAAGATCGTTATATCTCACAAAGCACAGGCTGGCCTGAAGACTAAAGAAATGAAAATCAGGCCATTATAAATAATAACCAATGGCTCCAGATCAAACCCCTTATCCCCAGACCTCCAAAACCCAAATCCAGATGAAGCCAATTAACATAAAGAACCACATGTATGTGTCACCACATATATATCTGTCACTAATAATATATACATTTCAATTGTCCTGTGCAAGCCAAAGTATTTCTGCCACATCATCAAATGTATCTGTGCACACTTTATTCAGTAGCGATTTATTTATATATGGCTATGGTGCACCCTGAAACACATAGCTTACTAATTAACTCACAGCCACCTGGAATGGTAATTAGCGCCACAAAATCTGGAGCAAATCCATAAGACTGATCATGGGATGCACATCCTTGAATTACTGAAAATTGTCAGCCTCAATGGTTTTAACCCATATAAGGAGAAAATACGCATTTCAAGTTGAGTGCCAAGAGGCTGTCCAGTGCTAATGACAGGTCTGAAAAATAAGGTTCTGGTTGTGCAGGGAAGTGTTGGCTTGAGGTGCCTGGCCTTCAAGTCTGCTCAGTGGCAGCATGTGGACATGCCTTTCAATATCATATTAAAGGGTTGGAACCAGAGCAAGTGCTGGAAGTCTTTTATTCCATGGAAGCATCGCTGCCCAGAGTTGTCTCTCATACAAAGTTATCCTGCCAGCAGATCATGGACTGGAGGTTTTTGATGGAGAACTACAGATCTGCGTGGTACCATTGTTCAGGATCCAAAGCAAAGACAAGTTAAATTTGGGCAAAAGCCTTCATACTCTATGTGCATGTGCAAGAGGGAGCTAAGTTGGTGCAAAACCTTCTGATATCGCAGCTGGTGGGGTTGAGGCTCTCAGTATTTTAAGACTTACCACCTTGCCTCTTTTACTACCATGAAGAACTATAATGAGTGGACATTGCTTGTGGAACTCCACGCTGTGCATTTGCTGCTGAACAGTGAGTTTAATCCAGCTGGAAATGCAGAGGTGGACTGCAAAGAATGAACTGTTTCCCATCTGCGTTTAAACTCCTTTGTGACTGCTAAAGGGCTTTGCTTAAAATCAGTGACAACCTGCCTGCTCCCATGCCTAAATGTCATAAATGTGTGTAAACAGAGCCCAGCATAGTTAGTAATTACCCCTTCATTATGCCAATGTGCTTCTGATAGGATAATCATGATCAGAAGACATGTGCTTCTCCTCTTACCATTTTCTGTTTGCAAATTTAACTTCTTTTTCTGCCACTAAGGATTTTTTTTTTTTTTTAAAGAAACAACAAAACCCTGAGCCTGTCCATGCAGCAGTCAGTGACAAAATGTCCCCTGACCTGGAGAATCAGACTCTGCAGTAGCGCAGAAACAACAGGCATGTGAAAATACTGAAAAAGGACACATAAAAAGCATCTAAAGCTGAGTTTGAAAGAGAATTTGGTGCCCGTTACTGGTTTGCACAGAGTTTGCACATCGTTGAGAAGCAATTTTGATTAGGATTAGTTAAACAGCAATTTACTTCCTCACTGGCTTTTACCCATTTATTGTTTATAGTGTAGCCTAGGAAGCTCTGCAATAGACACTAAAGCATTTAGGAGAGGCAGGAGGAGTCACTCCTAGGAAATAAGTTAAATCTCAGCATGTGCTTTTCAGATGGAAATCATAAAGCATCCCTGGAAACATTTAGCTGACCCCTGAGATGGAAGACAGAAAACAAGAGGGCACCTTTCCTGCTCCCTGTGGAGGAGGCTGCCAACCACCAACCCTGATCTGTGCATTACCAGCAATGTAAATGCACCTGTTAATTGCTAACCTTATGGTAAGTTTGATCCCAAATTCTGCCCGTGCCTCCGTAGCCTTTATATTCACTTCTGTCTCTCCTCTTCTCCCTGTCCATAAGGATCGCTGGCCCTTGGCATTCTCTTCCTCTTTTCAGTACCTATCCAAAAATGTTCATATTCTTCCTCATAACTGTGCTGATAAGTCTTCTGTCCCGCCATTTCTGGCTATCCAGTCATTACATGCTTTATGAGAAATAAAATAAATAAAAATAAAATAATTTAATAAAACTTATGATCCTGAGAAAATATTTGCTTTGGATATTGCACAGAATATAGGAAGCTAGGATGTCCCAGTTTTAGGAACCAGGGAGCTGTTTTACCTAGTACACTGCTTTTTTTGCAGAACTGAACAGCAAATGCTGGTCTGAACTCTGAACTAGTTATTCCAGAAGAAGCAAGTACTGGTGGCTGTGCCTGACATTTTGAAAAGGACAAAGGGTTTTCGTAATTTGTGCCCAGCTTATTTAGTAAGGCAGCAGAGAACTTAGGAATGAGCCCCAATTAATTTGTGCATTATGCCATTCTACAGGACAGCAAAGCCAGCGGCTGACTGTCACCTTCGAGGGACTGAGCTGTGACTTCTGTACAAGAGAGCAATGATGTTGCTGGTGGAGGTGAGAGCAGCCATGCATCCATTTGCCGGTGGTTGGAGGACTGGCCTGGCCACCTCTCATGCAGAGCAAAGATGAATAGACACAGTGATTTAACATTGACTCTATTAAAGCTCCTCATTCGTCTGGCAAATCGAGTTGACTTTCAGGGCAATTAAACTACTTGTGCCTCCATCCAGTCTGTTCAGTGCTGTTAAATTCCAATGCAAAATGAGCCACATTTTAAACAGCAACATTGGTAATAGATAGTGCAGCTCCTTGTAATGAGATCCTCTCCTCTTGTTTGATGAGTTAACTGTGAGCAATCATGATAGTTAGCAATGCAGATAAAGCCTAACTAACATCTGAGCTAGCAAGGGGATGGGGCTTGCACACCAGAGTTGCAAGTTTCAAGCTCCCTGAAAACTTAACTCAGTCTTTTCCTGAACAAGGACCAGCAGTCCCGAAACAGCGTCACGTTTGCCACCTCTCAGCCAGAAAAATCTCTGCAAATAGGAGTAAATCCAAGCCCCAAGCTCTCTCACAGCAGTTTCTAGAAGTAACCCTGCCGCTCATCCTCTGCTATAGCAAGGCCATGACGCTTTGTCCTGAGGGGCATCCCTGACTTGTGGCTGGACTCCAGCAAGCTGCACTTGCTGTGATCTGGCAATGAGCACGCCCACCCTTGGCTTTCAGGAAAGCCTTTACATCTCTGCTTCTGTCCCACCAAAAAATCCTGGTATGGTCAGCAATTCCCCCATATTAGTCTGAGAAAGATGATCAACACCCTCCCCACACACATAAGGGTCTCTATAAACATTTCTGCATGCTACTACTCCAAGTGCTACATGTGTTTCTTCCATCTTGCCTCACTGAAATTCAGAAGAATGCATCTTTCTTAAAAATAATAATAATAAAAAAAACCCCAAACCAATCTTATACAGAGAAACCTGACCAAAACTGGGCATACCACTGCACATGCATTTTCCCCAGAGAGGAGAATGCAAAAGCAAACAAAACATGGCAGATGTTCCTTGTGGCGTTTAATGTGCTGCTGGAAGGTGCTCAGATCCCATAGCAATGAGAGCTCAGAAGCCTGTAGTGCAGCAGCCAAACACTTCAAGATGAGCTTTTCACATTGCTCTGTTTTGAAATACTTCACGATGATCTGGCACAAAAATAATTTAGGCAAAAACAGATTTTCCTAAGCAAGACAGAATGATAAAACATTACCCTTTGTGATATACAGCTGAAATTACACTACCTGAAAAGGCAATATCTCATCTAAAACACTGAGTATCAAAATCATTTGATTTTTCCATCAAAATGTGGAGAAGATGAAGAACATCACAGAACAATTTCTTCAGATTGAAATACTGGCTGTCTTGCATAAACAGAGCTTTGGAAATCACAAGTTGTCTTCACCTTTTTGAATCATTTTGAATTAAATAAGTAACTACCTCAGCTTGTTTTTAAACTGCAGTAGCAGACCTGGTTAAATTCTTAGATGTTTTTAAAAATACCCTAAGTGAATAAGAAGGGAAAAAAAACTCAAGCTCCAGTTTGTGCATGTTGTGTTATAGCATGATTTGTCTTCAGGTTGTTGGAGTTCGCTTTATGAGGATTTTACACTGTCTGCTTGACTAAGCAGTAGCTCAAACAAACAAACAAAAAAATAAAACCACCAAAAATGTCGTGCCTGTGAGCTTCAAAGCAGCACAAGGCTTGACTAATTTAACAACTTTTTTTACCCTTAAAGGAATTGCTTACCCATTGATTCATGTTCTGTTCACCCAGGATCGTCCTGTCACTAATGCTCAGAGCTGTAGTGCATTTCTCTCTGTGTAGTAAAAGAAAAAAAAAATTAGAGCTATAATAAAAAAATTTATGGCCTCTGCTTAAGGCTTCAGAGTTACCTTGTGGTCTTTGTAGAAAAGCTCATTGAAGATGCATTATGCTAGTGAGAGAAGAGGTTTGCAAAGGTGTGGGGCAGTTAAATGAGAGAAAAATTCTCTCCTAGGCAAGGGAGTGACAGAGATTGCTTTATACTTCTTGACGCCTGGCTTTGATTCAAGCACAATGTCACAACCAATGTACATCTGACTGCTGTTCCCAGCCAGGGCTGTTACATCCCCAGGGAGAGAAATCACACCCTGGGAGGTGGGCAAGGGTAGCCTGGTGCCTCTTGTGCAGTGCTCTGCTAATATATAAGCAGAGCAACATTCTCCCTGACAAATGCGGAGCTCTACCTACCCTGTGATAGGAATATCCTCCAACTGTGCCAGGGACAGTGGGTGTCCCCACTGCAAGAGCTTTCCTGCAATAAGCCCCATCCTCTGTGAACTACTGACATGAGCTGTGGGAAATTATTCCCTATAGAAGGAGCCCACATCACCCTGAAATCCCATTCCTGTTGTAGCAACATTCCCCACACCCAAGTCTAACTCCAGAATAGATAAAATTCAGTGCCACCAGATGCTGATGTTAAAAAAACCCCAAAATTAACAACCTCAACAAAACAACAAACCTCAAAACATAATGAAACAAGTTGCCAAAGCCCAGGATGTTACTTAGATACAGTAAGATTTATTTTTTTTTTTTAAATTTGCTTATTATGCATCTTTTCTTACCGGAGCCCTAGATTTTGTATGTTCCAGCTTTCCTCTGGAAACAGGGAGGCAAGACAACTTGCCCTTTTTTCATTTTTCTTTCTTTTACCGAATGAAGCATGGCTTCTCTCCAACTCATACACTGCAGAAGATATTTTGGAAATCAGCGAGCAGGAGATTTGCAGTACTATTCAGGTTCCTTCGTCATGTTGAATTTAGGATTATAGGGACCCAGGTATAATTTCATTAAAAAGTAAAGGGAGCAGAAATAAGCAGTCAAAATTAACATGCAAAGTAGCTGTATTTTTTCATGGGTGGATATTAATTCTACAGAAAATAAGTACTCTTAATAAAACAGTTTTTCTGTTTAACCAAACACATTATTAAAACAAGAAGCTCTTTGAAAAAAATTCTCACTAAATATACCTGACAAAATATCAGTGTCTTCCTTCTTTCCTTGTCTTTTTTTTTTTTTTTTCTTAACCTTTTCTCCCCTTTAAGGGAATTCCTCCTTTTTCTGTTCTTCTGTTGTCACATCTGTGAGGATATTTGTGTTGTTTCTTCAAATTAAGATCTAGGCAGGAAACACAAAGGGCTTAAAAGTTACTGCAAGTCAGGGAAGTGAAAGAGAAGCTGGAGTCAGAGTCAGTGCCTGGGAGCAGCTCTGTGAGCGCAAGGTGGGGACTGCACCGGTCCCCTACTTTGCCTGAGGTCAGGTTCAGCACCCCCTGTGTCACAACCAGCTCTGCCTACCCATCCCATCACCCATCTAGAGCCTCTGGGCCCAGCCCGGCTGCTAAAACAAAAAATGAAGAATAAAAGCAGCAAAGCAGGGTGTGAGCAATGGAATAGGGCAGAGGAAGGGGCTCCAAAAAGTCTTGCTCCATCTGCGATTCTGGCGAGTGGCTGTGCCCTGTTCTGGGAAGGAAACCACAGGTATTTAATGGGAAAAATCACCTTTTTGGAAGAAACTGCAGCATATATCCCTATGACAATTCAGTAACAATAGCTCCGTATCATGCAAGGTGTTAAAATAAGTATTTTGGTATCTGTTCGCTTCTTTTTACATCAAATATAGTTTAAGTTATAAGAATACACAAGAAGGGCAGGTAGGCTTGCAGGCGTGTGAAAGTGTATGCGTCAGCTTTTCAGTCTGCAGCGTCCAAACGTAGCCAACAGACCTGAGCAGCTCGGTGGGCTGGAGAGGATTAACACATCAGGAGCAAAATGTAGTGAAAAAGTGGTTTTTTTCCTCCTGTCTATCCTGCCTTCCTGAGTACCAGGAGAGGGGGAACACACTAAAGAGACCGTGTCATATGGCATCATTAAATTTCAGATGTACCAGCAGATAATTTAGATAAAGACCAACAGGCACAAGGACACACAGAAGCATTATCAGCCACGACTCCAAGGATGACAGGTTGTTACCACAATTTCCTAGGAGGCTGCAGCTGTGAACTCCCTTTTTCTTTTATTTTTCACCCTCCCACTCAGCAACCTTCAGAAACTGGAGTTTATGGCTCTTTTAAGTTGATGTGCTACAAAGAAACCGAAATAAAGCCTCAGGGGGAAGATATGGCTTTAGCTATTTGATCTAGCTTCTTACATTGCTATTCTTTGCCCAATTCTGAGAAAAAGAAATCCCTTTATCCTCCGATTCCCTACCTAATCAAAACTAGGCTATTTTATCCAAATAGCCAAGCCACGTTGCTTAATGCCCACATTGATTTCAGCCCCTGGAGAGTCAGACCTGAAAGATTTTCCTTGAAGGACTGGTCAGAAAGGAGAGTAATTTCGCCTTCTGTTGTCACGAAGCTCTACCTTTGTCACAAAATATTACTCTTCCTATCAGGAAAATAAATAGTGCAGCAGTGTGAGGAGGGACCACGGAATCGCAGACGAGAATGGGTGCAGGCAACAGCCCCGCTCTGCCCTGGGCAGTGGCACAGAACCTTCTGGGACAGTATAGGGCCAAAAAAAGGGTGCTGCAGCCCCAGCCCAGCTTTCAGTGGGGCTGTGCACTTTGCTGGCATGGGGGAAGCAGCAGGAGATGAGATGTTGGCCTGCGGCACCTTTGAGCTGCTGCAGGAGCAGAGCAGCACAGCTTTTATCAGCGCAGGTCTAATATTAGCTACAATCTCCTCAGCAGGCAGATGCCTTCATTGCATTTCTTAGTAGATATAAGAAAAACTAAACTACCGGAGCAGGGTGTCTGGTGTGACCTACAGCACATCATATGCAAGTACGGGGGCATCTTCCAGCCCCCACCCCAGCTCTAGCAGGACTCTTCTGTCCTGGGGAAGCAGTGGTTACAGCCACCGCTGAGGAGCCAGGGGACCTGACTCTGAGCCCAACCCCAACCCAGCCTGCTCCTGCTCCCATGGATGGAGATACCAGGCGGTGGACAAGCAGAGTTTTCTACAGCTCACACCAAACAAAAGGTTCCATAGTTCTGCCACTTCTACGGGGTAGGTATTGCCAAAGGTGGGGAGGAGGAGGAGGAGGGTTATTAGCAGGAAAAACAGCACTTAAGATCTCTCTCTAGAGGAAAGCAGGCTTTACAAAATGCAGCAGGAAACTCCAGCACAAGCAAACACACACTTAGTATCTTGGTTTTCCTGGAGATCTGCAGCAGAAGCATGGAAGTTGGGGGATCTCTCACTTCTTAAATTTCTCTTTAAAATATAACCTATCGGGACAGGCAGGAAAGACCAAACAATTTGCATGTCTTCCAGGGAACACCATTACGCAGAGAAAATAACGATTAAATCAATGGCTAAATCAAAAGCTACAACTTGTTTCTCTTTCACAAGTGTCAACTCCAGAGCAGATCGCAGCTGGGGAAGCTGATTTTGGAATACAAATGAAGAGCACTGTCTGTAGGCATCCTACCCAGTAATAAGCTGCAGAGAACACAATCCCTTTGGCTACCAAAATCATGCAGATGAAAACCAGCCATCATTACACAGTTGGGACCCTAGCAGCAGCAGAGAGAAAGAGTGGATTTCTAAATAGTTTCAACTACAAGATGAAGCTGTTCAATTCAGTCAGAAATTGATTTGGAGGATTCACTGTGCAAATGAAATACTGTGCCTGGGTTTTGTTTCTTTGTTTTCTAAGACATTGGTTTGTGGTTGGTTTTTTTTATTTCAATCTTTCCCTCACATGCTGCTCTGTCTTGCCCTTTACTAAAAGAAAAACCTATGCTGAAGTGTTATCCAGCCTTCAACCCAACACTAACTTTGAAACTATTCTTAACCTCATTCCTGCAATCTCAAATACTTGTAACATCAAATACAGTTAGATATACTCTACCGGCACAGGTCTTGCTAAAGCTAAGATACACTTCTAAGAGCAAGCCCTAACCCAGACCACTGGTCTTCATCAATTCCAGATTAAGGTCGGGCTGATCCCTTCTCCCAAGCCTTGCCTTCACTTTTACTGCTCTCAATACCTGTAAAATGAAATGTATTGCTGTCAATCCCCCGTACAGGGAAGAAGGCTCTCCACTAAGCAGGGCTTACCTGGTTCTCCTTTCCCTCTCAATCTCCACTTAAATCTTACCCTGACCTTTGCTTCAGTGCATCAAGGGTAACTGCAATATGCTCACACTGGCAAGCTGACTCCTGAACACTGCCTCACACCAGCTTATCTTTATGCGCTGACAACAAATGAAGCAGAAATAATGGGATTTTTTTTTTCTTTTTTTTTTGCAGCAGAACGTCCCAGAAGACCTTGTGCAAGGTCTGTGGCCTGTGCTGCCCAAGGAGATGCCATTGCATTGCCATCCCCTGTTGCTGTTACTTATGCTTAGTAAAGGCAGGCAGGACCCTGAGGTTTTCTCTAAACAGAGATGCAAAGATGAATTTACTGCTTCAAGAAACAGAACTGGTGGTGCAGAAAGCCAGCAATTACTGGATTATGATTTGCTTTGGAGCTTTGCTGGCCAAGCCTTCCATGAAGGCATTGATACTTAGGCTTTTCTCTTTTGTTCGTTTGGGTATTTCTTTTTAATTTGTTTGTTTATAAAACGGTCATACAGTCCCGTCTCCAATTTTCTCATCTGAAAATTTATTCAAAGGAATCATCTTTTTGCCCTTACTTAACCCCAAAGGAATGAGAAAATTCTAATAATATTATGAAAAACTTTGTCCAGTCAAAACATTGACAATTGGTCAAATTTTAAGCAAAATGCATCATGTCTGTTTGGATAGCCATTTTTATGAGTTGGGTTTGTTTCCAGTTTCAGCTGGTTATCAGTATTTCTAGGGCTCAAGAGCTCTGAGCATCCTGGCAGTTACCAAGCCCACGAGCTTTTGGATCTGGCATGCTTTACCCCAAAAGACTGCTGCAATTCCATCTATACAGCCACTAACCTTCCCCAGGTGCTGCAGCTGCATATGGCCTAGGAACAGCTCAAGAGCTTGCCAGGAAAGTAGACAAGCACATTGAGGGGTACCTGCATAAATACCTCCACAGATCTCAAGAGGAGCATGATCAGACCTGAGGATGTTGTGGTTGTGTGAAGTGATACGTAACTCCCTGCTTTCCTGCCCCTTCTTCATTTCTAGAACAGCCCTCCCCCCTTTATGATTTACAAGCCAGCTATTAGCATTGTAAGGCTGGAAAAATATTCAGTGTTCTCCACTTCCCTCACTGAAGTTACACAGAAGAGGCAGAGCTGCCCGCTGCTAATGCCTGCATAGCAGTTCCAGTCAGAAGAGTTGGACACCTGCAAGAGAAAGGTTTGTTTTCTCAGAGTGAGCAAATCACTCCAATATATCATTCAACAGCCAGGCTGACTCTGAGCCAGGACAATGCATTGGGGATCTGCAGGTGAAGGCAGAGATTGCTCTCAGTCCTTCCCTGTGCACTGACATGTCGGGAAGCGGCAACCTTCGTGCCTTCTGTAACAGCACCGACGTTTTTGTGAAAGACAGAAAACAGGTCAGCCAAAAGATAAAGGATTCCTTCCCTTCCTCTGAACACACTCAGCTTGAGAAGGAAACTAAGTAATTGATTGCAAATTCTGCAGACAGCCCCGGCAAGCATCCAGCAGCCTCTTGGTCTGGATCACCACAACCCCAGAGCAGCTTCCTTTGAGGGAAATGGATCCGCTCTCACCTTCAGTTGTTTTTGGCAGTGCTAAAAACCTCTTTGTCAAACAGTAGGCTAAAAATATCCTTCAACGTCTACCCACCTGCATCTGTATTCTTTTCTTTTTCAAGAAAATCTTTAAATTTTTTTTTGTATTTTTAAAGTGCATGCATAGACAAAAGAAAGCAAAAACAACAGGGGAAACAAAAACATTACTGAAGATGATTACAAAGGAATCTTAGTTAATGAGCTCATTTTCTGTTTGGCATCTTATTATATATACAGCAGATCATCCTTGCTCTAAAACACCAACAATTTCCAAAGTTAATGCTATGTACTGGTGTGTATCTGCTGGAAGGTGCTTTGTACCTGTGAAGCAGAGTCACCACTGGGGTTGCTATGGCAAACAATCTTTTCTATCGGTCAGGAGAATAAAGTGCTGTATAAATACTGAGTTATTGCTCATGGAAGTAACAATGCTAGAGTAAGATCAAAACCTGTAGTAGCTTCATCCAGGGTAATGCAGCTAAGCCCCTTTCTACAGTTAAGGGTGATCTGTGAAAGCAGCATATTCCCTTTTTTTTTTTTTTTCAGAATCTACCCTTCTAGGATAAAATGCAAACTGTGCTTTCACTCACATTGGTGTAAATACAAAATAATTTGAGTGACTTCAGTGATATTATTCTGACTGCCTTAATCTGGACCATAACCATTCTCTTCACTGCATGCCACCCCACCACAGCACCATGCTTGGACAACTTTCCTGGGTGTTACTAGACCCAAACACATGCCTTACACCTTCACAGCCAGATTTGTTCCAGTTCAGGGAGTTGTCTCTGAAGACGCCAGGATATAAAAGCCATTTCAATCTATTTTTAAAGTTGTTTGGCTAAAAAGTGTTTTTACCTGAATGCAATAAAGCCACTCCAGCATTTTCAAGACACCAAACTTTCCAGCCAACTACCTAGATGACCTTTCAAACATTTTTACTCAATTTAGGGGCTCATAAAAGTGTGACATATATGTGACTATTGAGTGGAGACACTTTTCTGCTTGGTACTTGGAGTTTTTTTGTTTCATCACACCTTATCTGAACAGAGTAACTGTACATCATGGAACTACTCTGCCTGTAGGTTCATGGGGCAGAATTACATCAGCATGTACTGTATTTCTTAACAAAAAATGACTTAATGACAGCTATTCAAAAAGGATGGCAAGTTGTGAAATCCTCATCCCCTAGAGTATTTCTGACAGGTCCCTGTGGGCTGTATCTTGGCCCTCTGCTGCTCAGTATCTCTGTCCATGATTTTGGGGGGAAAAAAGAACACATCAAAATAATTACTCGTGATGTGTCACACATGATGTATGACACATGCACACAGTGAGAGAGAAATTAGTAGGACAATAAATAACAACAAAGCCCAGTCAAGTAAATCCAGTGAAAGGCAACTGTTATTAGAGAGAGATTTTAAGTTGCTGCACTAAATTAATAGTTAAAGGGAGCTGCTCTGGATTTCCAGCCAGGTAGCTGCAAAGCAACCCTTCTATTTCTCCTGGCTGCCGACTCTTCTCATCAAACATGGGGTTGCTGAAAAGGTCAAAAGACTCAGCTCTCTGCTGCTGGTGCTGTGCTTACCTTCTATCCCATGGCCCGGAGGCACCAAAACCAAGTGTGAACTTCAGAGCATTCAGCTGGGAGAACAGGATCAACTGAGGAGACTGGTGGGTGGTAGATAAAAGAGAAGAAAGCCTGGGAAGAGAGGAGAGACTGTTCATAGCTCCATCAGAAAGTCAGAATTATGTCTAAAGATACTAAAGCAAATTGTGTTACCAGATTAGGGGGGTGTTTAGTAGAATTCATGAACAAAAAGCAGAATTTTGTCCATCGTACTTTTAAATGAAAACTTTTTCTATTATTGAGAGAATACGTACAATTAATTTCATTACCCCGTTGCTGGCTGTCAGAAGTCACTTCCAATTGATGTGCCTGTTTAAAGACTGCATCCAATCATTACAGCACACAGCTGATTCCATTAAATCTTCCATATAACTCCCCCCAGTCTGCTGCAGACTATCTGACATGCAAAAACCAAATCCTCTCAACCTTCATGAACTGACAGGCAAATCCTCACGTCTGTTGCATGAAAAGTTAATTTTGTCTTCCTACTGGCTGTTGTTTCTCACTGTAGAATAAAGGATGCCTCAGCTTCTTAAGAAAACCAGATGTATTTCTGATACTGTTGCCATAAACTTTAATGGTTCAAGTAGGAAATAATCTAATACACCGAAGTTTCACAGTCTTGTTACCTTATTACAATTGTGCCTCAGCACAATACAGTCACTAAAGTATTTATCATAGCTACATAATTTTCAGGCTACTTCTCTTGATTTCATAGATGACAAAAGCTTACGTAGCTGCATAAATCAATGTATACCTAGTGTCCCACAAAAAGTCTGCCACTGAATCAAAAATCAAATCCCATCCCTGCCAAGTCCCAATTTCTTCCAGCCTGACATGTGGTGCGTAGACAATTCCAGAGGGAGGACAGGGGTTGCAGCTGATGTGCCTCACCCTCACTACTTTTGGCCACAAAAATAAAACATCTTTGTGGTTCACTTTCTGTGGGCAGCTTCTCTATAAATGGAAAAGTTCTAATTCTTTATAATCAAGCCTGTGAAACTGCCACCAGGGTTAAAACCAGATCTAGAATTTCCCTACATTCTTGGTCATCATCTAGCAGAGGTAATTAAAAAGCATGCTCACAGGGATCAGAAAGAAGATATGTGCATCTGTCTGCTCACAGACATTCATACTCTTCCCCTTGCAGCTCTCTTTCTGAGCACACCAAACAGCTACAAATCAATGGCCAATTTATGACCCATTTCTGGGATCAGAAATGTAAAGTTCAGACTCTTCATAACTCAGAAAGGGAGAACATGCACACGAGAAAGCAAGTGCATGTGTCCAAAGAGAACATAGAATAATGCACAGACTTGCAGAACCAGAGGGAGAATGTGACTGTAACCTGCAACCAATGACTTCCAAATTTGTTCATCCAACTGCTTGACACCCTTCTGTTTACCTTTGCAGAGCTGTTTATTCCAGGGAACACAGCTGTAAAGATCCGGGATACCCTGAATTGTACGTGCACAGCTGCTGAGCATCTGAGCCCTAGAGATGTCCTCATGTGTGCCAACACAGAGCCAAGCCCCCACTCCCAAACTGGCCTCGGGTTCCTCTCCTTGACTCGAGTCTCTGCAACAGAGCACCGTTCCCTTGAGTCCTCTGCACAAGGCACAGCACAAGACCCCTTTTGGGCTGACCAAAGGCCAATGTTGGCAAAACTTAGTCTGGCCAAATTAAGATTTCTTTGTTTGCTCATTCTCCAGGCATGTTTTGAGCTTTCCACCCCATTTCCCAGGTATGCTGCTCCCTAGCTTGTTGAGCTCTGCAGTTACAAGGACAAAACTTCTGAAATGCTTCCCTGCATGTCTTTCCACTGGTCTTAAAAGTGAACGTATTATATAACCCGGCTGTGTGCTGAGGGACCCTTTACATTATTTAAAGGCTGTCAGTCAGGTGTGAACCTTTCCATTGATTTACCATTCACTTCTCATCCTCTCCTGGATCCATTATGCAGCTGCAACCCACGACTGGTATTGAAGAATAACAATTCCATTTGTTTGAATCTGACTTAGCGCTGCTCACTTTTGCAGCCCATATAATTCCCCTTACTGCGGTTTGTGTGACATTAATGACAAAATAAATAATTCAGCATGGTTTTCACCCAAATGTAGCCCTGTCAGAGACTAATATACAATCTTTGCTAGCTTATTTAACGAAACAAGCCACTGAATTGTACTTTTAAGGGTTGAAACTCTCATTTTAATGGAATTTGGTGGCAAAACTCCCCTGAGACCCCACAGTAACAAACAGGTACAATCTCCCGCTCCTGTTCCTGCCACCCTGCCTTCTCATTTAGCCCTCACATTTATGCTCTGCACCCGCAGACTCTGTGCCTTCTTACCCTGCACGTCTTACAAAACAGGCTGGCTTTTTATGAAGCTGCACTGAGCTCGAAGAGACCATGAACTGAAGCTGAACAGCACCAGGGATGTCTGCACACGGTAATTATGAGAAAAGAGAACACTTACTTCACTAATGAGACCTGGCGGCAAGACATGGGGAATGAAACCACTCCTGTTCTGGCTCTCAGGGCGGTGGGTTCAGTGACGAATCCAGCCACTCCTACCATTTGAGGGAGGCTGCTTGGCTTCAGAAGCACTTTAATGAGATCACTATTTAAAAAAAAAAAAGAAAAAGAGAGAATAAAAGAAGCCACACTTATTTTTTGGATATTCATGACAAAATTTCCAGTAACTTCACTGAGGCCAGGATATGCCTCTTACCACCTACTCCCCAGTCCCTCTGCTGGGTATTTTTTCTTCACTTCTCATACACTCATTACTACTTGCTCTGTGTTCATAAATGCTGTTCCCAAGCTGCCGTTCTAAAATTGGTGTCAATAGCTGTATAACTTCTGCATAAAGGAACACTCCAAGACAAACCCTGCAGCTTACGGCGCTGCTTTCCCTTAGAAGTGTATCGGCTCCAAAATGATCTCAGGGTTGCATTTGGATCAAGACCATTATTTTCTCCTGACTTCACATTCACCTCCTGTTCTTTTTTTTTCTGGGCACACCACTTAGTTTGACTATAAGCAACACATTCAGAGATGGCAAATACATCATGCCAAATTATTCTCCCATGGAGCAGGGTCAATTTGATATTCAGATAGGCTTTTCATTTATCCTGGGTCTGCAGAGTGATTTTGCTTTCTTTCAGCTTCAATTTACCTAAACTATTGGTATCCGATTTTTGATTTTGCAGAATTGAACTGTCTAGACTGCTATCCAGGGTGTTTTTCCTCATGTCCACGGAGTCTGTTTTTCTTGTTGTGCAATTGCAATTGCTGTTTGGAAAGATCATCGTGTGCATTAAGTAGCTGATGAAATAAAGCCTAATGAATTCTCATGGAGAGAGAAATCATTACAGCTTGTGATTTCAAAATCATGAATGGCCCATTTCCTTCTAAATAAGGTAATAATGAATAGATGACATTTCAAAGTAAAATTGCTAATGGTTTCCTTGGAGCTGGAAATTGTGCGCCAGGAGAGGGATGCATCTGCCCCTCAAAACAACTGTGATTAAGAGGGAGTCAGAGACATTTGTTTGGGTTTTTCTTCACCAATCCTGGCCAAGACAACTGCAACACACCAACCTGCAAGTTTCTCATAGACCGGGTCCCTTCGCAGCCCACAATTCCCTTGGAAGCTCTCTCACAGCCCCACTCCAACCATGCTTTAGTCTCTTTCTTGTTCTCCCAGCACAAACCCTAACTCTGAAAATAACCGTAACTCAACCATAACCATACAGTAACTCCTGTATCATCTTGAAAAGAGACATGTCCAGAAAATAGTGTCTCCTTTACAGAAATAGCCTGTTTTAAAGTTCTGATTGGCTAATCAATGGGATTAGTTGAGAGGCTATTGGTTTATTAAGCCAAAACCTAGAGTTTACCATGAAAAGTCTCACTTTTGAATGACATTACGGTTACATGCTCAGTATAGACATTAGCCATGACAGCGACACCAGCACATCAGACATGGCTGACCAGCCATGCTCCCTCTCTGGCTGTCATTACCCTACACAGTTAAACTCAGAGCAAGTGCCCTAAGATTTCAGGGCTGGAGTCTGTGCTGCATGTCCTAGCTCCATGTATCTTTCCTACAAGGCAAATATATCAGCCCAATATATCATCTAGAGAAAGAGGCACAACTTAAACTGACACCACGGGGACAACATCACTGGTCTCATAATATGTCATGAATGGAAACAAAAATCAAAGTGGCCTCTGTGTATAAAGGAGCCAAGAAAGACATTGCAGCCAGGCAGAGAACAACTGATAGCACAGTGGAGCTCTTGCAGAGGGCTGTATTTCTGCCTACACGTATGGTTTGCAGTCTGGTTTGCTCAGTACCATCTTCAGTTTAACTGCCCATTTAGTTTAAATTGCATGCAATACTTACGGAAGCATACATGGGAATGACACGAATACAAATGAATTACTTAGGTCTGAAGATAGCACAATGACACCAGGAAATGAATTCCCAAGGGGTTTAAAAGAGAAGGGGAAGAAAAAAAAAAAAAAAAAAAAAAAATCCCTGTTGCCTTTTGAGTTCCTGATATTTTCAGCTTCTAAAATCATTACCGTAGTTAACTTTCTGCACTAAACTTTTTTTATGATAGGAATAGAGTTCTTTTCATTACAAACAAAAAAAGGATACTCCCCGGCATGGCAGCCCTGCTATCATATTTTGAGGCACCTCCTGGGGTAGAGCTATTCCAGATTAGAGAGAATTTTCATTTGAACCAGAGGCTGGATTGCACTTTATATTTCTGTACACCACAGCAGAGAGGAGCAGCTGGCTGGGATCCTTCAGAAGCAGTGCTGCGCTGTTAAGTGGATTGACTGCATTCAGCAATGCAGCAATTCCCAGTGACCCCATAAATTACAGCCTAGAAAACACTGACCAGTTTATCACAAACTGCAGGAGCTGGTGACTTCTACTTGCACCTTGGTCCTCCTGAGGAAAGGGCCATGACAAAGAAGGAGGGAATGGTGGAGCTCACCACAGGCACCAACTCCCTGGAGCAACAACTATTTTGCTCCTGTGAAACCATTGCTCTGGGATTTTGGAGGCTGAAAATCTGCTGTGCTTTAGCCCTGACAATGAGAAGCATTTTGTTGCTTTGCTCCCAGCTCTTCCACTCAGCTGGGACCTCAGCACCCCACATTTTCCTCTTCATGCCTTGCTTTCCCTTGCCTGGCAGCTTTGGGGCTGGGGAGGAGTGGCGGTGACTCTTTTCAAGCCCTTGTGCCAGCTTGATCACAAAGGTCAAGCCCAGTCAGTGATCCTGTGTAAAGGTTTGGCTCCTTTGAGAAGACACTCTTTAAAACCAGCATCCCTGACACCAGCTGAGCAATTAAATGCTCACAGCCCAACTCCCCACTCTCCTGTCCTGCACTGCTGCAGGCTGTGGTGGCAGGCAGGGCACAGCCTCCTCCTTCACTGGCATATTCAGAAGCCATGCTGCCAAACCCCCACACAGCCTCCTCCCTCACCTCTGAGATGCTCTGGGGTGGTTTTGTCAGCAAAGCAGAATACCAGCATGAATAACACACTGATACTAAAGGACAGCGAAGAACAATCAGCTCAGCCAGCCCTGCTCTAAGTGCAACCAGAATATTTATAACCTGAGTGTTTTGCCAAGGGAGCTTCAGCCTAATTTAGGTTCCTGTTTCCTGCTTACTTTTCTTTCCCCAAACACATGGTAGTTTTCTATCATTAATCTCCAGAGTCTCACACTTCTGGTGTACTGAACTTGTATTTCTCTTTCTGACAGATACAACCTCTCCTCCTATTGCACAGAGCAGCCGACCCGGTCACCTTTGCTGGCAACACTCACAGCTTCCCAGGATCAGGCCCATTACAATGAATAAATCACTCCCAGATGTCTGTGCACACCCTTGAACAAGATTAGTAAAAGGGGTTTCACACAATAGACTACCCAGCCCCAGCTGTATCCTCCCATTTTGGTTGAAGAGTGGCTCCTTTCAGATTTATTCCTACTCTTTTACAGTCATTTTCGCTAGACCAGAAGTCAGTCCTGCTCAGCACAAGCAATTGTGCTGCTCCTTTTATCCTCCCTGAGCTCAACCAGCGCAGTATCCATGCACTGACACAGATATCAAATGCAAGGGGGATTTTAGGAAATTAACTGGCAGCAGTGAGGCTACGGGTAAGGATTTTCAGCAAAATCATAACCAGATTTGAAGCAATGTGGAAGTCCCAGCAGGAGCAGGCAGAGGCATGCAGAAGTTGCAGCAGCTCTTGCCACGCTCACTCAACTCGATCCAGACCCTGCCCAAGTTCCCACAAGGCAAGGGAGGGAAGGAGTGCACAGCCACAACCACCCACCCATGCCCATGGCACCTTGCTCTGTCTGCAGAAAGGATGCCCCCAGAATGGCCTGCATCGCTCTGATACAGCCTCTGACCCTGTGACTACATGACCTCTGTGCATTTGGAGACTTGTTTCCTCTTTGGAGGGTCTTTTCATGTACTGTCTTTGTTACAGCCTCAAGAAACACCATGTCTACCTGATCCTAAAAGATCAGATTGCTGGGCTTTTCTCTCCTTGGCAAGCATCCTCGCTTTCAACTAGTGATGCAGATCCTACAGAGGAACAGTGGATTAAGGACTTCACCAGTGCAAACATGTAATTGCTATTAGTGCTAATGGGAAATGTATCTATTTCAAAGATGCTCTTTTGGACAGATTTTGTGCATTAAATAGAGGTAGGTGAAATGTTGCAGGACAACATTTTATTAATGAAAAAAGATGCAGGGCTGATTGACTGAAACCACTGACCATCACTGACATTGGAATAGGAAAAAGTATCAAATATGTTTTCAATTTGTATTTCAAATTATCATTCAAGCCTAAGTAAAAAGCATTGAAAATCCCTCAACACTACAAACAAAAATAAATAAATAGAATAATCAACCTAAAAGGAAAGGACTTTTACTTTTGCTTGCTAACAAATAATTCAATTACTCACCCAGCACTAACATGAGGGCAGAGAACCGGAGCATTCCCTGCCATTGTTGCGGAGGAGATTTAGGTGGGTAATTCCATTAGCACTGTGGAAGTCCCTTCACATAAATCTTTGTGGCATTAATGAGGAAACGAGGCATCAATAATACAAGAAGTTTGGGAATGGTTCCTTGGTTCCACTTCTGGATCTCAAGCAAGGACATCTCAGGTTTCCCATCTCTGCCAGAGTACGGCTCGTGCATCACTAAATCTTCACAGGGGCTCAGGGCTTGGGCTCCACTGCAGTGTTTTAGAGCTCTCACAGCGGCCCTGGAAGCAGGGAAATGTAAACCATTGTAAGTAACAAGAAACACGAGTGCTATTTCCATAGCATTCACAAATTGGGATGCCCTTAAAAGCTGTGCTTTAAATTACAAGGTGAAGGAAGAGTTAACCATTCAGGAGCGAGCGGATTTGCTCTGTGCAGCAAACAGGCAAAGCACTTGACTCGGTAACATCCTCACCAAGTAATTGTGGAAGGCTCTCGTGTGGCAGCTATTGTTTCATCTCCTTATCGGCACCGCACACCGCCGCGGGCTCTGAAGCTCTTCCCCCCGAGAGGGCTCCCCCCAAGATATTCACACACACGAAGAGGCCCATTAAGATGAAAGCTCTCCCAGCCTCTGCCCGTCTTCCTGCACACTGTCTCTGCAGACTCGCACCACGCGAAGCAAAGGAACAGGTTTTGCTTTTATGTTGGAAAAGTAGCACTGCTGCTAGAAAAAAAAAATAGAAAAAAAAAAGAAGAAAAAACCTGGCTGCTATTCCAGTGGTGGCTCTTCCCAGGAAAGCTCGGTCTCTAGGCCTGCTAGACGTAGAGATAGGGCCTGTTGGATAAATTGCTTTATGTTTTCCAGCAGCAGCCACTATATAATCACACCTGGCTTATTTACAATCGAAATCACAAGTTATTCCAAGTACTGGCCTTACTTAAAAAATCTTCTCTCTCCAGCACTCAAAAGCGGGAAAATAGCAACTACCTGTGGGACAGACACCCACCTTTCTGAAGTTTCTGTATAGTAGGGCTGCAAGGACCACCGCCCGTGGGCAGACGGGAGCTAAGCAGACAGCACCTGGAGGAAAGGACATGGACCTGCCTGAGCACCTTCTCAGCCAGGGCTAAAGACAGAGGGTATAAGAGTTCTTGGTTCTACATTGTACTCTCTTTTTTAAGGTACTGACAGAGAAGATAGCCCAAAATAGCAAAACGTGTGTGTATTTTGTAATTAATTTTGATTCTTGATGGTTCTTCTTTCTGAACTACCAATAGTCCTCACTTCTGACACAATTTCAAATTAACTTCTGATTTTGCTGGAACCCTTCAGTAGCACATCAAGGGAAGATGCATTTGGCCACTTGTGTCACAGATTCATGCAGCTATATTATTGACATACCAGCACTTTTCTGCTAGGCTGCTCTTTTTAAACTTTGATGCTCTTCTCAGTGCAGCATGCAAGATCAGTTAAAGGAAAACCTCTCTCCCAGATCCTAAGCTCTTTCCTACTAGTTAGCTATCAGTTCACATCCCAAACTGGTAGGGCACAACTTCTCTCATACTGGTGTAAGTTCACTGAACTAAGCCAAGCAACTGGGAGAAAAGCTGATACAATGCACTCCTTTTCTACTCAGCTGACTTTGGAGAGTGGAGACACAGCATGTATTATTATTTTTGCCTTCCCAATGCTATTACTTCTTGGGAAGAAAAGTCTTGCAGTGGTATCAACCTTGCAAGAGTCCCAGAAGATGCAACTAAAGCTCTCACAGTCCATTCTTCCACCTCCCAGCCAGGCCCTTACACACACTGAGATTAACAGAGGTCCTCATGCAGCAATTATATGGCTTCTCCTTCACACGGGCAACATGCAAATATGCCCACTGTAGCTGCCTCTGTCCCTTCCCCAGCTCGGTTAAAGACTTGGCTAGATCTGGTTTCAGCAGTGCTGTGCTTCTCAGTAAATATCCAGAGTTTAGCTGAAGCAGAAGCAGTTGCAGCAGCTTACACCGCCCGAGAGCTGGCTCTCCCAATGCATTTATTCCACCCTGGCTTTACAAACCATTTTGCAACTGCGTTGGCAGCTCAGGAATTTAATTGCAATTCTCATGATATTGGGTGGTGGCTTTAATGAAACGTCCAGCTCCTGGGGAATGGAGGAATCTCAGCTTTTGTTTAAAATCAATTAAGTCTTCTAATTGCAGCAGCAACCTGAGAACACCCAGCAAAAAAAGACCGAAAGGATGGAAAACTGAAGGTAAATAAGAAGACCTTCTTCCTTCCCTGAACAATTTTTATTTAGAAAAATGCTCTCAGGATTTTGAAACAAATGACATAGGAGGCCTGACTCATATGTACAAAGCTTCATTTCAGAAATACTAATATTAACATAATAGAATGTGCTGGCAGGAAGAGGAGATAACAATTGCTTTAAACATTGCTAATGACTTATTTTGATACTAATGATAAGATCAAAACATTTTCACTGTACCTTGGAAGAGGTAAAACACATACATTGATAGCAGCAATTAGAAATAGGTTGACACGAGGCAGTTAAACAGTCAGGCAGAATTACCAGTTGCATCCCTTTCACATTGATCTATCACCAGGGTGTGAATTCAGCAGGGTTCAGGGATTACACGGCAGCTCTGGAGTGTCTGGAATAAAAGAAAAACACAGCTTAAGTTTAAAAGAAAAACGAGAGCACTGTGAGTTATGTCAAGTTTAGCTTTGAAAATTAGTATCACACCCTTTCCTAAATCTTGGAGTCTAGGAGCTGGTAAGGAAGAAAGTCTGCAGTATTTATGATTTAATGGGAAGTGGTATGTCTGTTTTCACAAATCCAGCTGGCTTGCACAGGAAGGGAATAAGGATGGCCAGAGTCTCATATTCTAACAGTAAATGATGATTCTTCCTTCCAACTATTTTCTGGTTATTAAATTCAAGTTGAAAAAGCAGTTTTCCATATGTTTACACACCCACACAGTTAATTGGAAATAAAAGTATGTCTGTTTATGGCCAGAAGTGCTACCCCTGTTTGGGAGAAACAGGTTATTGTGCAAAATTCATGTAATTGGTTTCCATAGCCCAAAGCAAATCAGGAATAATTTCTTATAGCAGAGGCGCAGATTTATACTGAAGTGTCCCTTGAAATTTCTCATTCAAAGGCTGATGGCTCTAATGACTGCCTTCAAATTACTATCAGTAAAAGTCTATGCAAAAAAGAAATTCAGTGTGCAATTTGGCAAACAGCTGTACGTTCACAGCCTTTAGCGACTAATCTAATCTGGGCTCTTATTTCTCTTTGTGTAGATTTGCAATGTATACAGGCTTGATCTTAATAAGGCCATTTAGCACAAGTAGATTTACTCAGGCCCATAAGTGCTTGCAGAATGAGATCCTGCTTATAGTCAGCTGGCACTGGGCCAGCCCCTTCCCTGACCAGTCTTATACAGGCAAAAATGCTACTTGCATTTTTCCCCCTTCCCAGCAGGTTCCTATACTGACCCCCATGGTGAAGGCACCCCACGAGCTTGAAACCAACTACCCTAGTGCAGCCCCATGCAGAAACACAAACCTGAAGTCTTAGCTAAGCCTGGCCCGTGCCTGGATGGCTGCACTGAGCCAAAACACGACCTGCTCCCAAAGCCTGGGAGAGTTTCCTTTTCCCAGAGAAATTGGCATTTGCATTGATCCATTCCCACCAGTCCAGAGCCAATGGGATGGTGGTGTAGGAGTCAGTGTACTACCCGCTATTTCATTCCTCCTTCACTTGTGCATGAGCCTTCCAGATTCAGCGTGAGGGACTGCCTCTGATTAAATTGAATCAAATGTGCATGTTTACGAGACGTTTTGACCGACAAATCATTTTCCCTGTCAGAGCGAGACACGACAATGATGATAATTCAAATTTTTGGAGTCGAATGGCTTTGGAAAGCTTTCCTGCCATTACACTCTGTGAATGTCAACGGGTCTAGCAAACTGCAGGCAAAGACTGATGGCAGCACTTTCTGCATCTCTTTTTCCCACCAGAGAGCTCTATGTAACATTGGCTGGCAGGTCTGGCCTGAAAAGGGATGAAAGAAGACACTGTATATTATTCTTCTGATTTGTACTATATTGAATTTATCTTTGCTTTTCCCATTAAAAAAAGGTTGCAAAAGATACCTCTATGAGTTAAACACTGAATTAGTTTCCTTCTGAAAAAAGACAGCTCCTGGAAATATTGAGGTGTCTAAATAGCTAAAATATCTTTCCAGAGTAAGTAATAACACTACAGTTAAAAGAAAATTCAGAACAATATAATACAAAAAAACCCCAAAGCTATTTTAGAACCACAACCCGTTCAAGTGAATGACGGAATACAAATCTTGAATTTGAGTCTGTTTCTCAGCTTCTTGTTTCTGGAACAGGAGCCCCAAATTTCTCCTGTGCCCTTGAGGGAAGCCCAGGAGCTTGCTATTGCCATCTCGTTTAGCCTGCACTGTCCAGAGGTCTGTAAAGTTTTGATTTACATTTTCAAGCCTTGCTTTGTGGACATAAAAGCTAGAACTAGCTGGTTTTGCTGTGTGAACCCCTTCGTCCATCTTCAAAATAGAGACAGGATGGTGGTTGTGCTTAGCACAAACCAACAAAAGAGATAAGGAGAGCTCATATACGGTTATGTCAAACTGCCATTCATCACCCAGTACCTTTGCCTTCCTATTTCTAGAAGTGCGGCCATACTGCCTCCTTCCCTGGCTCCTTCTCTGTTTATTATTTCATTTCCAAGGGGCTATCAGGAAGAAACGATGAAGAAAGCAGAGAGGGAGGAGGAGCAAAGGCACAGCATGGATCACACCCGTGCTTTGGGCTCCTGCACTGTTCTGCATGAAGTGAGGAGGAAGGGGGAGAAAGGGGAAGAAAACCTGGGAAATAGTATGAGGCAGAATAACTGACTAGAAAAAAAAACAAAAGGCAGCTGGATTTGCTGGGTGAGAAAGGCATAAGAAAGCAGACTGAAAAGTAGCCCCTAAAGAGCAGGTCCTGGAGGAATCTATTGGAAATGTGAGCAAACTAAATATTGGTAAGAAAACACTGCAAGCAAATCAACAGAGTAAACATGGGCAGTGCTACAGCAAAAAACCACAGATGATTCCCCATATTAAAAAATGACAACATTTTTCTGGAGAAAAGTAGCAAAGACTGTTGACAAAAGCAATTTCAGTTGAGAGCAATGCTCACTGAAACACCTGGAAGCTTCTGCATCATCGTAAATAGACACTATAGCAGATCCTCAGCCTTTGAGCAAATAATTGTGGGATAATCCAGGTGTGTAGTCACAGGATGCTCTTATGCCATTTTTAGCAATGCAAAAAATAATCCACAAAGGGGAATTTAAGACGCATCATTCACACCTAGTAATCACCACATTTATTCACACAAAGAAATCGGCCCAAACCTATACTGTAGTCAGGAAATTAAGAGTTGGAATCTTGGAATCAACACCTACACAAACAATAAGACTTGTTGCAGGGATGGAAAACCTTAGAGAAATCCAGGTGTCTGGATCTGTCTGGCACTGTGGTGATGGGGGGAGGCATTTTAATTTTGTTACATCTCCAGCACATGCTTGTACAAACCAGGCAACTGATAGATGAGCTACTTGGCAACTGCTGACAGGAGGGTCAGGAATAACTGATAAAATTTTAAAGAGTTGGGGCAGATGAAGGACCAGTACAGTGCTGTATTGTTGAAGGCTGGAAACATGCAGGAAGTACTTTTACTATTTGGTAGCCACTCGTTAGTGAAACATCCCTGCTTCAGTTTAATTGTGTACAAGCAAAATTTTCAGATGAGTAGCCTTCCTCAGGTACCTTCTGTCTAAGATGACCAGGAGTTTTTTTCTCACCCCATCGTAGCACCTATCCTTATCTGCAGCAAGAAAGGCTGCAACACAAAGGGACTGGCTAAATAAAAAGTATGTGCAAAGGGAAAAACTGGATTGTTCCTATCGCAGACTAAGGAGAATGAAAAAATTTTCTACATCTTCCTTTAGGGAATTCACCACTGTACCCTGGCACCCATTTTGCCACTTAAACTGGGTTTGTCAGAGCATAGTGAGCCCAAAACAGCCAGAATAACTCAAGTCACCTGTGAGCTATATCCTAGACCATGACCTCAAGAAGCTGGAGGACTCCATCCAGCAACACTGCCACTGTCATCCTGCTCCCCTCAGCATCTTACACTTCACTGCCTGCTATTGAGAAAGCCTTGGGGGCGCACAATAATCCTCAGTACAACAAACAGAAATCAGACCCCAGGTTGAATTATTGCTGTTACAGTCTTATTTATTAAAAAAAAAATTAAAAAAATATTGCCTGCCTTGAGATTTCACAAACAACAAATGCAATGATACAATAGGAAAATTGTGCAACTGCTTCCAGACCCAAAGAGATTGATAGACTCTTCCATGGTCTGTGGGACCTTAGCCCTCATTAAGGCCAAGCCAAATTACCTTACAAATAATTTAGCTACAACCCACAGCTCCTTGATTCTGAACTGATAGATTATGCAGCCATTAATCAGCTTTAGGTTCAGCCTCTGCTTTTGACATTCAGAAGGTAAACCTTCTCCATGCTGGCTTTCTTATTGAGTTTCTCAGATACATTCACACTGAAAAAATAATAATCTCATTCCCTACTAAGCACTGATGGTTCCTCATGTTTCATGAAAGATTGAACGCACCTTTTAATAAATTTGTTTGTAATGCACCAATTTCATTATGCCTACTCCCAAGGAAGCAGATTTCTATTTGATGGGCTAGAAGACATGAGTGATTATTTATCACTGTACGTCTGGGTCTGTAGTAAGTTGCACAGCCATAAATTTGGAAGACAGCACAGTAACTGATCTTCAGTTAATTTCCTGGAAAGTCTGAAAACTTTGTTCTGGGTGATCATTGACAAAGATATAATAACAATAAAATAACCTGAGATGGCCAAACCCAATTTATTAATTTCCATAAAGATCATTTTTATCAGAGACCTGCAGGACTTCATTCACTGATACAATACTAGCCTCTCCACATAACTGTGATAGTGAAAATTCACTTTTATACCCTGATGAAATTTTTTTGGCTAGGACCCCTATAGCTATGTTTAGCTCTCAGATGCATGTCTTTAATAAGAACTACCTGTATATCCAAGGGCTGAATTTCACCCAGTGAGGATGTTCAGCGTGATTTAATTTTGACAAATGATCAAAGGCCATGGCCTTATCACTCAGTGCCTGCTTCAGCTCCCAATGGATGGTGGGTATACTCTTGAGATAAAGCTCTGACTTTCCATCATAAAGCAAGCTGCAGAACAACCCTTTCTTCATTTGTCTTAATTATAAATAGATCTTCTAGCTCGTGGAAAAAAGAAAACTTCTTTTCATAAGTGATTAATGAACCTGCAGGTTCTCCTGCAGATAGAGTCAGTAGCGTTCCAGGGGCCTTTCTGCCAAAAGTCCTACTTCAAGCACTGCTTTATTTACACGATAGCTACAGTAGCTGGCAATTAGGTACACATTTCATTGTTTTGATCACTTTCCCATCTAAACAACACCAAGACCTTGAATTAGCCTACAGGTCATCAGGTCCCAGGCTTGTAGCACTGGCCTACAAAGGCATGATTTTGAGGCAGCTGTTGAGAAAGCATTTGTTGCAGATGCCCAAAATACATGAGTATGATGGATCAGCTGGGGTCTGCGTCCATTGAACTGCTCCCCCACCCAGCCAGAAAAGGAAGAGTGCACAATAAAGGATCAAGTTTGTATGCAATTCCCTTCTTAATGAACAACAATTCAGGAAATGAGAATTAATTACAGCTTTCCCTATTATAGCCCAAAAAAGCTCTATTAACCACCTACCTCTCTTTATTTAGTACTATTTTGCATAAATACATTAAGCTATCAGGTGAATCACATGCCATATCCTGGCTTGCCACATTTGACTCCATTCTTCAAATGGGAAAATACACTCGACAAAAAGCACTCATTTGCAAACTTGGATTAGGTTAGTGCTCACAGTGATCTCAGCATGCATAAAGTTTTTTAAAAAATATTATTTTATTAAAAAAAAATCCACAGTACTAGCCTGCATAGCTGTGCATGAGTTTACAACAAACTAGGCAGTATGTGGCAGGGCATCCCTCACTGCTGAATGGGTCAGTGAAGGTCTTTAGTTTCATTTGCTGCTCTTTGTATTACCAAGTATTGTGATTTTTACATTAAACCTAAAGTATCTGACACAGATAAAGAAAGAGAGATTAGGTATTTTCTAAAGGGCCAACTTTCTGCAGGGCATAAAGAAAAAATATTTTATAGGTATTTAATGTAATGGATTAAAGTGTTTTATATGAAAAACTCAAAGATAGTATTTCAATTTTTCATTTCTTAACAAACGTTTGTTCTGTTTGACTTCAAGAAGTCAAAATGCAAGTGAGACCTTTATGTTAATCCCAGCTGTTTCCTCTTCCTGGTAAATTTTCATAATAATAACTGAAACATTATCCTTTGGTTCTTGCCCTATCCCAATTAGTCTTTTCCTTATTAGATCCAGCTCTAGCCTCATGAGACCCTTATTGTCTTCTAAAAATACATCTCACCCAACCAAGCAGAAGACAAAGAACAACAACAAAAACAGGAGTGAGAAGAAAAAAAAAAAAAGCTACTACACTGGTTTTTTTGTTTGTTTGGGTTTGTTGTTTTGGTTTTTTGGGTTTTTTTCTTTTCTTTTTTTTTTTAAAATGAAACCCTTGCCATTCCTGGGGACAACCAGAGGATGCAGTGCCATAGTTGCATGTGCTTGTTTTATGGCTGGGAACCAGTGTACAGCGTTGACTACTTGTATTGAATCTTATATCACTTCAGCAGCTCTAACAGCCACAGCTCTGGTACCACTCCGCTGAGGAGCTCTACAGCTGGGTGTCAATATTGTACACCCATATCTATCTATATGTGTTGGTATATATCTCCAATTTTGTACTCCAATTTTGTGTGCAAGGCAGAAGTAGATTTTCAAGACCTTGTGAGGGATGTGTTTCCAGAGGAGGTCCGCTCTTGTTGGAGAAACTCCATAAACAATAGATTTTCTTTTTTTTTGGCACTCAGCAACACTTTCTGGGACATTTATGGCCAGACTGTCAAAGCTGTTTAGCACCCGAAATAGTCAGTTTGCCTAAAAGCCCCACACTAATTTTAGCAGCTAAATGAGAGTTGACCTCAATCATGCAAGTGAGCTCTTTGGAAAAGTCTGGCCACAAAGCTTTCATCTAAACTGACTGCTCCTCAGGCAAGCGGTAAATATCTTCTGACATTATCCTCCTACTTTTGTGCCCTAACATATGCAGTCTGCTTATTTATAGAACATGTGAGCTTCATATAGAGTGGGCTAGATCCTCAGGATGAAGCCTTGCTTGGTTTTGCACAGTGTGGCCAACAGTTTCTCACAGCTTCCAAGAGCAAAGGCTCGCTCTACTCACCTACCACACAGGAGAGGGCAACAGGACCCAGCTAAACCCAAATTCAAGCAGTTTTCTGGGAACAGTAACAACTAACTAGAGTAGGAATAGGAGAGAAGAAGCTAATTAGCAGTCTTTGTAAGCTCCAGGCCCAGCCCTGAGGAAGGGGAGTAGAGGAAAGATATCAAGACATCGGCAGCAGAAGCCAGCCTTCAGCCACGTGCAAAGATTGTTTAGTTTGGAAAAATGTGCAATGGGTTCCTGCCTTTCTCAAGGGCCAGGAGATGCACTGGGGTAACTGTGCCCGAGGATTTAATGTTGGAAATAGAGCTCTTAAGTCCTAACCTTTTTCAGTCAAATATAGTACTGCTAATGCTCAGATAGTTAAAAAAGGAAACTACAACAACAACAAAAAACCCCAAACAACAAAACCCAGCCAAACAAAAAGCCAGCCACACCACAAATCAATTTTGCCCAGTTTGGCTTAGCAGAGCTAAGTAGTAAATCAGCATAACCCTAAGTTAATGCTATTACATTTAGATATTAGTAAATAAAATAAGGTTTGGAGATATCTTTTGGAGATACTTGCAATTTCCTTTTTTTTTTTTTTTTGCATTATATGGGCAATAAGATAAATAAGTATAGAGAAAATCAACATGAAAATCTGTGTAAGGATGAATACACTACCTTTTGCAGGTGCAAAAAATGGAGCTGAGGTGTTTAACTACAGAGAATAGTAGCCACGATCATACAAGCCTCCCTCCTCATCAGATGTGGGCAGGGAAGAAAATTCCCTTCTTCTAAGGCCACAGTGCTTTCTGATGGGCACTGAGCTCTCAGGCAGTTCAATCATCACATAAATAAACCTTAATTGGCATTCCCAAATGCTTTGAAATCATATTGCCTGCTGCTGGCACTCCAAAAGGTATGCCTCTGGAGACATAAAAAGAAAAAAAATGAAATGAAAATCAAAGATCATGTGCAATTAGATGCAACAAAACCATACTCAACTGGTCTGTGTCAGGGATAAAAATAGAGTCAGCCAAAATGGCAAATGCCTTTTGGTTTGTCAGGAATTGAACGTGTAGCACCAAGCGAGTGATTATTACAGACTCTGATCAGCGAAGCAGACAATCATTTGCCTTGTTATCTTGCTGCCTGCCCAAGTGAACAGCATCAAACAGCTATTAAAAGACACCCCGCTCCCCCCCAAAGGAAACACCAGTGGTGAGTATCAGAAAACCTCCTCGTTAACAAGCTAACCTTTGAGACTGGTGAGAAGACAAGGAAGCATTTATCAGTCACTGTATCAATAATTATGGAAAAGAAAATCGTAGCTCATTGTCTATGTCAGTGGGGGGAGAAATAAATAACACAGGCACTGTCCCCACTGTGCCTATGGTGAGCAGCCCTTCCATGGTATCTCCCAGCCACAGGCAAGAGCTGCCAGAAAGGCAATTATGCACTGAGGTGTTCCCCTGGGGCTGTTCAATACAGAGGTGTCATGTATTTGGGAATTACCCCAAAGCCCTTTTGCTGGTAATAGGAGGCTCTGTGGCACACAACCCTCTGGGATCCCAAAACACCCTAGTAAAAAGTGCCCTGAAAGGCCACGTGCAAGGATGGGGGTGGTGTCGTACATCAGGGCTGAAGCACTGGGATGAATTTTGTTCCCTGGAGCTGTAAGGTTTCCCCAACCTCGTTATGGGTGTAAATCCTGCTCCCATTTAAAGCCTAACTGTTTTGTCTCTAGCTTCATCGCAAGAAAGGAGGAAGAGTACACCTGAGCCTGCACCAGGCTCCCCAGGGGTTGCTATCCTACCCAGGCATAGCCTTTGCATCAAACTACCAGTTATCTTTTCAATTAATTGTAGGTATCATAGTGGTTGACAGGACAGCCTTACTACCAAGGGATAATTTAATATGACTAAACCGTAATCAAAACATTAATAGCCTCAGAATTTAATCTGTGCAGAAGAAGTAGGATTTATAAAAGGGAAAGGACAACCAAGGCTAAGATGAATAATGTTAGTTGTAATATTACAGCTAGTTGTAATAGTATAATTAGTTGTGATATTCAGAATTAAAAATTACACTGCTTTGAGTTCCAGGACGTGTGCCAAAAAAGGAGCCGTTAGTCACAGAGATGAGGAACAGTTACACAGTCCATTATCTCATAAACCACAAGGCCCAGAAATGAATCCTATGTGTCACAGGAAAATTGAGACTCAGCATTTTGCACCAATATGTAGCTTTCAATTTTAGCCCTTAATCCAAATCCTTCTGATTATCAGTATGCTGTGCTTTCCCATTTCCACTCTGAACAGAGTATGGAGATGGCTATCCTCAGAAGGCCTCCTGGCTGCTAACAATCCCCTGGCTGAGCTTCACTTTTCCTTTGGGCATGGTCCCAAGTCATCCCTCCTTGGCCAGGCTGTGGCAGAGGAAGCTCAGCCCTGGCATCTCAACCTGCTCCCTTCCTCCATCCTTACCACAGTCCTGTGGAGAAAAAAAACCACAACCAAACAACCCAAACCAAAACACATTAAAACACCAGCCTTTTTCTTGTTTGGTTTCTGTTTTGTTGGGGTTTTTTTTCTTCTTTTTTCTTTTTGTTCTCCTTGCAGGGCAAGGATGCTGGGTGATGGTCTGGCTTGCTTCCATCAGCAGGTGGTGCATCCTTGTGGGGTTAGGCAGCCCCTGCTGCTCCTTGGCTCCGCGTTCAGGACCAAACAGTTTAATCTAGTAACACACATCTAAACCCAAAGTGCAGAAGGCATCAATAAAGCTGGTATTTGATATAATGTGTAATCAAGAAGCTATACAAGAAGTGATGTGACTGAGAATCACTACTTTTTTTAAAAATTATGTTGGCAGCCAGTTTTTACTATCTCATTGTTACTCACTCATGCAACACATGCAGAAGCAATTGCTTCAGCTGGTAGGCATTTTTTGAAAAATTACTTAGAATGACCTCTACATTAAAAAAAAATATATTAAACCCATTCCCTGCTTTTAGGCAGCGATAAAGAAAGTTAATGCTTTTTCAGGTTGTGCTTTCCTTTTCTCCTTCATTTCCTCCTACGTACTTTCTTTTCTTCCTCTTCTCTCAGTGCCAAAAAGAAAAAAAACGTGTTCTTGTAAAGAAGGAAAACCAGGAAAGAAAAGATAACTCTCTCTAGGGAAAACAGGCAGGAAGAAGAGAATAGAAGTAAAGTTGTGATTTTTTTTTTTAAGGGAAATCACCTGGGGTTGAAATAACTGATTTTTTTTCCTCTTCTCAGACACACGCGTCCACCCCACCCCCTTTTCTTCCTGGTCCTGGCTGACTTGCACCTTCTGGCAGGCACGTAGGGGCCTGTTTTGCTGCTGAGGGACGTTGCTCAGGATGGAGTCACCAGAAACAATGCTCCCAGGAGATGTTTTGTGTAGGGCTAAAATGAGAAGGAAGCTGGGGCTCTGCTGCCCCTTCCCCTTGCGCTGCTTCCCTCACGCACACAATCGTTTTGCCACAGCAGTGCTGCAGGCTCGATAATGCTGTATTCTCTGTGCTTTATATATCGAGAAAGACACTTCGTAATACATCTGGGGAAGTACTTCCCCACATACGCACGGGAGCCCTGGCACAGAGGCAATTAAATACTCCAGGCTGCACATACTCACACAATTACCTTTTGTGACTGTCACTAAATAAACGCTGCACTGAGCCAATAAATCTTACAATGGCCTCATTTTTCTAGCAATGACGCCTCAGGCAAGGCCTGCATAGCCCAGAAAGGAAAAAGGTTAACTTTTTTTGAAATTCCCTAATCCTGCTTATCTGCTTCTTCTCCCTAAACATCTGCCAGCTCCAGACACCTGTTATAAGTATCAGTTTGTCTTGCAGTGGTTCCTGGAGTCTATCAGCAAACTAAGCAATTAGTATTGTCAGCGAATCATTCATTAACTGGACTATTCAGTTTCAGCTAAACTAAGACTAATTGTGTATTTAATTCCTATGTAACAAGATCAAATCAATCAAAAAAAAAAAAGACCATATCCAAGATCAATAGGTAATAAATGAAACCCTTAATTAAAATCTTATCTGAATGCTAAGAAAACCCATGAAGTGAAGCAGAGGAGATTATTTCGCATCAGGTCATTCTTATCATTATCATGCTGTCTCTCCAGTTCAATCTTGGTGCTGCTTAAGTACATGGTGAAAGGGTCAGAGTAAGCTTTTGGTGTCATAAGAAAGATTTTCTTCCTCCCCACCAGGCAGAGACCCCATGCAGGCAGTTCAATGACACTTTGAGGGTGAAGAGCAACCGCACAAAAGTGGCATTTTCCTGCATATTTTCCCCTGTGAATTTGGAGCTGCAGCTACTGACCTTACTGGCAAAGAGGTAATTTTACTGCTGGTTGCTCTTGTTATCTGCGCAGAAGCCTCACAGCTATTAAAGGGGGAGCAGGAGCTAGTTCCCTCTTGTGTGCCACGAGCAGAGGTAAATAAAGTCTATGCATCTCTGCCGTGCAAACCAGAGAGTAATTAGGGGGAACTGCTCAGGCGGTTAAGTTGACAAGCTGATATCTGTTCCTGCCCTCAGAGGTTCAGGCCCTGTGCTCTACTCAACTCCTACTACAGCTTTAAACACTGTTAGGCCAATAAGAACATGAGACAAAGAAAGCAAAAGCACTATGGCTAATTTTGAACTATTTTAAACTAATTTCAAACAGATATAACAAAAAGTTCATCTCTATTGAAGCCAAGAATGAAAAAGAAAAAGAAAACAATAAATCAGTCTTACCAGATTGATACACTCGATCTTGATGCAACCCATTGGGCAAGAAAGCTCATGGGCTCAGTCTGCAAACACCACCAACTTCAGATCCCGCCAAGAAACTTGAAACAGCAAAACTATCTCCTCAAGACATGCCAGCCAGGCATGTTGTCCTGCTCACAAGCACCAAGGTAACATACCTGCAACAAAGAAGAGACCTTGGTGATAGGTATGGATAGGAAAATTATGAACTTTTTAGAAAGACTTCAACTTTCCTACCCCCCTACTTCCTTGCCTAATGTCTTATTTATGCCATCATCTGCCAGTTGCAGATCTGCCATCTGATCCTTTCGGGGCCAATGACAAGACAAGCAAATTTTTTTCATGTATGTGCAGGAGATATTCCAGCTCTTTGAGTACACTCTGCTTTTCTCCCCATAGATCCTGGATCTGATGCTCCTCACTGTCCCAGCCTGCAGCCAGACAGGACCCAGCCCTGTGTCCAGGTCTCCTTTTTTTAATGCCGACTCCCATTATTGCACTGGGCTGGAAACTGCCAGCAAAGCAAAGGAAAGAGCACAGAGGTATTTGCATCCTCTACACATCTGTGCCACAGCCCAGCTCTCAGTTGCAGGTGAGGCTGAAGCCGAAAGACCTAATGGAGCAGAGGAGAACAGCCACACTCCTGACATAAAAGGCACGGCAAACTTCATCTTTTGAGAGGCTAAAAAGAAACAGTTTAGCTTTCAGCAAAGTGGTCTGATTAGAGGCAAAGAAAACTACACTGATTTCCATGGAAATAGAATATTTTGTTGCTGCTACTTGATCTTCTTGAAATGTATTAAGAACACAAAAGAGTGAGATATCAATATCTAGAGAGAGCTAGCATTTTTTTAAATTTTAAATTAAATTGATTTCTTTTAAAAGAAAGCTGGCTGATTTTAGTTTCTTAATTAGTTTATTACCACTAGAAATGGATTATGCTCTTGTAAGGGTATAGCAGGATATTATAGAAATATAGAAACAGCTACAATCTACAACAGAAGAGATACAGACACAGGCAATATCTTTACAGACAAATCAGGGACATAAGATCCTCTATATCTTTTATTTCCTTTCTAAAAACAGTGAAGTGTTCTTTAAACCTACTAAATTTAAAGCAATTACAAAACAGATACTAATTTCTACGAAAGGAGGATCAATTGCTAAATTTTGTTCATTTCTTTTCACGTGTAGGAATACTTCGTAAGAACAGGGGCTGCTGGAAGTAAAATAACTCAATTAGTTTGAGTTCTCATCTCATTACTGCGGTACAAATCTCCATAGGGAGGTTTCTTTCAAATGAGCAATGTCCTACTTCAGTTTAACCCAGATAGTAACAAAATAATCACTCAAAATGGGGCACCATTGTCATGACCTTCACTGTGATGAATACTAAATACAGGTGTGAACGAAATGCTGCTTCACTAGAGAAGTTGTTATCTTTATAGACATGCCCCAGGGTAGGATTGTCTCCAACATTTCAACACATACCAATGTGATATTACCACAGCAAGTCCCAGCTGAAATAAATTTTCTAAGAAACAAATGTTAAAAAAACTGAACAAAATATTTTTTTCTTAGTTAAAATAACACATCATAATGACAACAAGAAAAAAAATAATCCATTTCTTCTTCCATTTCCTCGAAGTGAAATTTCATCAGAAACAATAAACTCTTCAGGTTTCCATTTTGACAGTGTGACACTTTTTGACAGAAGTTTTATCTTACCGTATTTTAGGTGACAGCAGGTTGGGCTCCTAACCAAAAGGCTGCTGTACTTTTTGTCTGTACATTATGTTTTCCTACATGCTTGCAACTGGCAGGCGCTACAGTTCCAGTAGTGATGACCCAGGAAAGAAACTAGAGCCAGGAAAGGTTTGTCAACCTGAGCCTGATTTAGGACATCGCAGACTAGTTGCATTAGATATTAATCAGTATAAATAATCATCAATACTGTGGCTCAAGAGGCTTTTATCTTCTTTTTTTTTTAATATAATGGCCTCACTACATGAATCCTGCTGTTTTCTTTGCATTACACTGAAGACCCTGTTTGGCCAAGATTTACTATACATTTAATATGAAAGATTGTCCACGAAAACATTTAGGAGTGGACACACAAAGACATGTAGGTGCTGAAATATGTAATTTCATAGCTCCGATCCAGGGGCTATGAATTGAACATATGAAACATAGAAAACCACAAAAGAGAGCAGCTGTGGAGGCTACTCAGTAAGAAACATCGATGAGAGTAGGACAAAGTTCTGTTTCTGGGTGTAATTAGGTGGCTATGGCTAATGAGAAATCAGAGAGAGCCTATTAACTGAGCAGCCTAGTTAGTACAGTAGTCACCAAGGAGATGGAGGATTTGTTTGCAAACAGCAACCTGGGTGTATGTACCTTATTATCGCCCTTACAGAATTCTTCCTATTTTACTGTTTCTCTTCTGCCTACAGACACTTTTTGCAATTTCTTGATGATTCTTTTTTCTCAAATAGGCTAATACTACTCTTTCATAGGCTGGGTCAGCTAAAAGCTCCTCACTGTTTGGTACTTGCAGCCACATGGATTCTCTGTGCAACTTTAATTGCATTAAGGACTGGATTTAAGAGCAGCAGATCAATGCTCAGGAGAGTTGTTAGGGTGAAATACTGAGACCTCATCCACAGATGAAAGGAAGAGCATCACGTAATAATGACAGAAAAGGAACCCATCAGCTATATTTTCATTCATTGTGCTGTGCCTGGCAAAAAAACCCAGGTGTATTCAGTTCACCACTTTAGTAATTTTGCTTTTAACAATATCTGAATTTGTATTCAATCAGCAGACCCTATTAAGTGAAGTATTTTTCGGACACCCGGTGTTTTTGACTGCTTATGTATCCTTCTATTCCTAGCCAAATACATTTATGCTTCAGTGCTTGCAGGAAGATCACCTGAGGAGAGCAGAGCAGACACTGCCAGCCCCACACTTTCCCGGACAAAGCATTAGGTATGCATCAGCAACTTTTATGAACAGCCCTTCTTTTATATTTTTTTCACCTTTATATCACCTGTACAGACCATGCTGCATTTTACTGAGCCAGTTTGGGTACTACCTGCTTCATGCAGCTTTACTGAGTGTGTTGGCTGTTCCTGTGTGGTTTTTCCTGTTGCAGTTGGACATCCAACTGCATCCAACTGCATGTCACTGTTGCCATTATCCTGAAAGGCATTGCCATTTGTATGGTGCTAAACAGGAACCTCCTTACAACTTTAAAATATAGTTGGGAAAATTGTAACGAGGCACTTATGCATAATCTACAGCATATATGGTCAGATTAATCAGCAACCCACTCCTTTGTTGTGTTGGTTTTCTTTAAAAGCTAAAACCCTTTTGAAATAAGCCCATGCTTATTTCTTGCAAAGTAATGATAATTGATTCAGCCCACCCTGAAATGAATTCAAGCTCAATAAGGGTTGTGGCCTGATGAAGAGGTGCACCTTTGCTGCGCAGAGGAATCCAGCTTGCTTAGGAGCCTGCAAAAGCCAGGGATCTGCAGGTGGGAGGTTAATTTCCAACAGCCTGATTCAGCAATAAAGCAATAAATACAAAATCCCCCTCAGACCTTTCAGACATTAGTACTTCAGAGGCACTGAGAATGGATTAGCTCCCTTCGTTGTGGGTTCTGTCTTAACAGAAATCTCAAATCCCACTATTCTGCCTGAATCAGTTTCTGCTTTTGGCTACAGTTACATGTAGCACAGAGCTACTGACATATTTGTTGAGTAGAGCTGGGGGACCAGCAGGCTGTGGTTAGCAGTGTGCTGCAGGTTTTGTGGGTGCTCAGACATGGGTCCTACAGTGGGCTGGTTACAGCTTCCCTGGCCCTCATCTTCCTACATCTGAGGCAGGAGGGGCCTGAGCAATGGACAGCCTTCCTGGGACGCTGGTCAAGACTGGCATTCCCTGCCTTTTCTTCTAGCACTGGGGAGGCAGGGGAAAATGGGCTTCTTTTAGCTCTCAAACAACATCTGTCCTTGCCACCATTGTTGCTTTTAGCCCACTTTTTTAAAAGCAGGAGTGAATTTGGCTTCCTCTTTCTTACCGCGCTCATATGAAGGAAAGTTACAAATAAGTAGTATTTACGTCAGCAGGATCACATTTATAAGCTATAAATCAAATCCAACAGACCTTGAACACTTATTTGTAGCTTACAGACCACGGCTTTAAATGTCCTGTGGATCCTGATGCTGAACTGCTGGATTTTCCTTTCCGCGGCATGAAGAAAGCTAATCAGCAAAGTCCCCTGGCCCTGGAGGGCTCTGTCATCTCCCACTATGATATGCAGTGTGCTGACACACACTGCACAGCAAATAGCACATGCAGCATTTTGTTCACAAAACCCGAGCTTCTGTCGAATAAAATTATATTAAGTAAATGATAGCACTGAGTTGCTGCTGTATTCCCCGTGTGCAGGACTTCTGCATGTAAGACCGGCTTAGTGTCTCATATCCCTGTGTTTTGTCCTCATTACACGTAGACATTTTACTTCATTGGCTGTATGACATTTCCCTTTGAATCCCTTGGTTCTCTTATGCGATGCTCTGTGCCATTCATGAAGATGAAGCATGGTAAGCATCTTTTCAGTAAGGGCAAGGACTTCCCCTTCCTGCACATGATCAGATTTTCAAAACAAATAAAATGATCTTCTGTGTGAGAGACAAAACAATCTCCCTGTGTGTGAAATAGCAGTTGTCATGAACAAAAGAATGAGAAAACTGGTCATATTCCCTTAAAAGGTGGTGAAAAGTTTGTCCTTCGGTTAACAAAGGAGGAGATGGGTTTGAAACACATCACTGGTGAATCCACTAAAATAAACTTTGCAGAGAAGCCCAGCACCATACAAATGCTTACATTCAGGAATAAATACCACTCAAATATTGCAACGTGCTCAGATGCATAGTATTTTGCATAGTCAACATGTGCTAAAGTTGCTCCCATTTGAAGTAAGTCGAACCATGATCTGTAGATCTCTCTTTTCATTTTATGCTTCACCTTTTGCACAGTACTATTTATATCTGGGTTCCTCTTGGTGCAGACTGCCGGGCAGTTTAAAGAGAACAGTAATTGCTACTTAAATGAAAAGGAAAACAAAAAGGGCACTCTGCCTCCTGTTTGCACAATTCTCTCACTTTAAATAATAAAAAAAAAAAGATGAAATTTGATTAATTTCTCCCTTTGAAGGAGGAGAGCCCTGGGTCTCAGCTGATGCAGCTCTTCTGATGCAGTAAAGCTGCACTGGCGTGCCTCCATGAGCTGCCTCCAGCTCTTCACTTCTGATTTGACAAAGATTATGTCACTGATGGCTACATTGTGTGGGAAAGTAATGCAGCTCTGGGTGCAGGCAGGTAGGACTGCAATTTCCTCTGTCACTGCAACAACAGTCCCTTGCTTTTCCTGCTGTTCATTTGCTGTTACTGGGAAGGACAGGGATGACTCGTGACGTCTCACAGGAGAGCTTTCCTGTATCTGCCTGATGATCAAAAGAGGGATTTGCAGCTGCCTGGGGTTCATTGGGATCCCACACTGCAGTGACAAGCAGCGTGGCCGAACTACAGGTATGAGAAACATGTTTATTTAGCCATCTGCAACTTCAAAGCACTCTGTCTATTGAGAAAGGGCAAGTGCACACTCAGTACTCACTCCAGGCAGGAATAAGATCCACTTCAGAAGCACACAGGAAATTTTGTTCTTGGGAGATCTCTAGAAATTTTACAAAACCTCCCTGCTCTAAATATGCTAAAACGCTGCCTAAAATATTGATGAGATGCAGGGAGATCAGATAACAGAGACACCGTGTGATGGAGAGACATAGAGATGACAGGTGATACCCTGCTGCCAGACAGGGCAGGCAGAGGAAAATCCACCGAAAATCCAACCCTGCCTCCAAATGAACAGGTGAAGAAAACGGGCAGTTCAGTCCTTGCAGCCCTTCCGATGCTGAAAGATGGCAGCAGGGCCAGAGATGATGAGCCTGTCTGGGGAGTCTCTCCTATATCTATCTCACTAGCATCTTTAGAATAATGGAGAAAGAGAAAAGAAAAAAAAAAAAAAAAAAAAGGACCGCTTCTTTGGGTTCCTCCATATAATAAAGTATGAGTGCATGGATGTATTTGGGAGCATTTGCATGTGTCAGATGGAGCAGAAAGGAGGGGAGCAGAAGAGAGAAAATGCGAGATGAGACACAATGTGACACAAAAAAAAAGCACCAGTTGGGGAAGAAAGAAGCAGGCAGGGAAAAGACTGTCTCACAGATAAGCAAAGGCTCTGTGTACAACATGAGAGGAATTTTTAAACGCTGAGTTTTTACCTACTAACATCAATAGGGTTATTATAACTAACTTGGTAAGATCCAGGGGCAGCAGTTAAACGATGTAATACAGGTACCTAATTTAGGTGTCATGGGGTTTAATATTTTTCCTAGAACTTTTTTTTTTTTTTTTTTTTTTTTTTTTTTTTTTTTTTAAAAAAAAGGGAAAAAAAAAAAAAAAAAAAAAAAAAAAAAGGCCCCTCTTTCATGGATCCTCCATGAAGTCACCGCTCCTGCCTTCTTCCTTCTTGAGAAAGAAGAACAGATTTTTATCACAAAAAGATGTAGGTGATTTTTTTTTCCTTTCAAGTGGAATTAGATAATTTAGGCCTTTGTCTTAATACATCATTGTCCTTCTTGATAGTAAGTCTGATAGAAGTTGCGCAGGATTTTTAACTGACAGTATCAGGTCAAAGTTGGATCACTGCATCCCCGCTCTGGGAAAACAACTGTTACCAGCAAAGAAGTAAACACCAACCTATCAAAGGGAGCTTCCAAGGAGTCCTACGTCCTCCAAAGGAGAGCTGGAAAATTGGGCTTGGAAAGGCTACATTTTTTAGGCACTGCAGATAATTTAGCTGAACTATGGTTGAGACTGCAATTAAGCGGGGCTGGTGGTATGTGAGAGGCAGGTTGTGGAGCACATGTGATGGCAGAAACACATAGAAATACCAACTCTGCTGTCTGTAATTGCATAAGCAGCTTCTCAAAAGGATGGGGAGAAATATCGCAGGAAATTGGCTGTCTGAGGTTACAGAGATAATAAGTATTTTCAGAAATCAGCACCACTGCCAGAAAATCAAGTGGAACACCCCCCCTTTTTCCCCCACCTGGAAACTAGAGAAGGCAGATTCAGGAATGCTGGAGTAGGAAGAAAATACAGAGTAACGAGAAAGCCAGAAAAATGGTAGGGAAAATTGCCTTTTGTAAAACAATCTGCTGTGGGGAATGCAAAAATTAAGTTGGCTCTTGGAAGAGAGGAATACCACCCAAAGCTGCTTTCCTGAGGAAGGGGATTATCTTGGCTTGGTTCCCTACAGCTTTTAAATGCACAAGGGAATTTAATTAAGCATTGCTGCTTTCCTAATTGTCAAGCCTATTCTCAGAGGCTCCCAAGACTTTCCAGGCTCTGCAGTGTTAGACTAGAGATGGGATTTCTCAATTAACAGTAAGATATGGCAAGCAGTGAGGTCTGGGACTCAGTGCTTTGGTCAAGTAGCAACTCCTGTCGGTTTACAAAACATTGATATAATTCTGCTGAGATGGAGTCAGCTGAGGGATTTATTTTGCCTGTTCTGCTCCTGCATATTCATGTGGAGTTTTCCATAGGGTATGAGCACAGTCTTTGCTTGGTCTACGCCACAAGCCATCCTGTAGTGCTCTTGTGTGCTCTGCTCTGGAGAGATCACGCTTCACAGGCTGTGTCTCCCTTGTCTCAGCCTGAAAGTGGGAGGTAGCACTCAGCCAGCTAATAGGTTAATAGCTTTCAGATCTTCTGATGGAAAAAGCCACTCTGTTATTAATTAAAACTGGTTTGGGCCTGAATGTAATTTATGATCTGTTCAGAATCCAAAAAAAAAGCTGATGTTTGGGGCGCTACTGGTCTGTTACTGAGACTTGCAAGAGTCCGTCTCAAAATATAAAAGGCATCTCATTTTTCGCAGGTGTGCCTTCAAATTGAAGAATGCTGACACTGTAAGTGCTCAAAGCTTCCAGGGCTTGTTAAAACAGTCCAGCCTTGAAATTACATAAAGGGGAAATGAAAAACAATTAAACCCCCTTTAGCCACGTTGCAAGCTTTTGCATTTTTCTACTCAGAAGTTCAGCCAAGTGAGCAACACAAAGTGATCGCAGATCTGAATTGAGCAAAATAACAAAATATTCCTAGGGCAAAACACAAGCCTTACCCCCTTTTCCCTGCCTCCCCAGCTTTGACTGCACTTCTGACTCTCAAATACTTCATTTGTCAACAGAATCCTCAACATCAGCCTGGTGGGAAAAAGGCTAAGCATGGAGATGTCCTACCACATGCCCAAGTGCAGTAAGCAGATTGTGTTCAGGCACCTGATGCCACCTTGCAGTGAAGGGGGCTGTTACCCAAACCACTACACAGCAGTGTGGTGAACAGGTACCCGTACCCTAAAGCAAGCTCAGAGCAGAGGAGAGTTTCCTGGGGTTTGGCTGCCAGCTGATGCTCATGTGTAATGTGTCTCAGACCTGTGTCCTTCAGCCAAGTGGGGCTGGTGGAATGACATGGGACACACTCCAGATGTCATGCCCTTCACCACTAGTTCTGCTCAGCCCTAGTGCCCAAAGGCGGAAACACTAATGCTACCCAAGAAGACCCACTGCAGGGTCTTTGACTTGAACACAGATACTAGTGAGTATCTTCTTTATTTTTATATACCACCAGATATTCTTACTGAGCCCTCCCCTACCTCCTTCCTCCTCAAAAATGACCCAACAACCTGAAGCAAACATTTGGAATTGAAATTTCTGCTCGAACAGTAGACTTGTTACAAGATTAATAAGAAGGGATGGAGAGTGTTAGACAGCTACAGGTATCACTACAAGCCCTTCTGATAACGCAACAGATTCAGACCAGCATATCACGTCTTACACACGTATCTATATTAATAGCTTGGATCTCTTCTGGGATTTGGCAGAAGATCTAAAGTTGTATTAATGTCTTTTCTTGCCTTGTCGATAAAAAAAGAAACACCAACCATTAAGCGAGGTCCTAAGCTGTCATGAATTCTTTCTAGACATACAGTAATTGCTATTTCAAAAGGAGCAAAGTGCAGAGACTACAACTGCAGAAAAATAAAAGAGAAACTGTTATGGAGATTTAAAGCAAACAATATCTGCATTATATCCTCTCCTCCCCAGATGGCTCATGCCTGAATGGCTTTCTGCTATTAGTTTTTTTTGTTTTTATTTGATCTGAGTAACTTATTGATTGATTTTTTTTTTTATGGCATGACGTGATGAGATCTGAACTGACGTTACATTTCACTAATGTACAGCTCCCTTGAGCCAATATCAATTTTGTCTACAATGGCTTTGCAAGGGCAAAGGTCAGTTAGGGGACTTTCCCCTTAGCTCTGTCACAATCTTTTGAGTTTTCAGGACACTTATAAATAAATCAGACATTCACATTTCAGGCAATGAGACTGATTCTGAAGGGTTTCTCCTGTCTCCTGAAAAGCAATTTTTACTTGAATGATATTTCAATCAAAACTGATCAAGGATGACCTGATCCAGTCCTTGAATATGAGTAGAGTAGATTTTAAATCTGTTGAGCATGCCAGGGGCTATTTTTCAGAGCTTGGAAACACGCTACAGTCTATACACGTGGCCCACACTCATCCAGCCATTGACCCTTCCTTTAGCTTCATTTGAGACTGAGTTACCCCATGACCCCAGCCCACCCAGTGAGATAACCTCTCAGCACAATGACCTGCCATATAGACGCTGTTTAGGGGGAAGACAGTATCACACATGGTATATCTCAGCTGTCTGACCTTCCCTGCTAACTTGGTTTCTCCACTTTCTGGGGTAACACTGGCTAATGTCGAGAATTAGGGTCAAAGTCTTTCTTTCCTTCTGGACTCCTTCTCCCTTTTGGGGCAAGAAGGGACTAGAAATTGGGACTTCTTGGGGGAAGAGTTTGCTGCTGTGACAAACCCTCCCAGGCCCTGAGAGGGAGGCTGTGCTTCTCAAAGTCCACTCCGGGGCATTTTTGGCACATTAGTATTACCACAGGACCAGGCTACACTGTCAGCTCATAGGCAACTGCAAGCAACTTCCCTGGAAGGCTGTCAGCCCAGGACCAAAAATCACAAATAAATTTCCATATGTTGTCAGGATGAATTTCATTTATCAGTGTCTGCAGCAATGTGCATTTGAACTCTCTTGTCTGATGGCATAGGTAGAAAAAAGCTTTACAAATACAGGACAGACTAGTCCACAAAAATCCCTAATTTCTATTATTATTATGTTCTATTGAGTCTGTTTGGGCTCCCACAATTCCCTGTAGCCTTAGCTGAGCCTACCCAAATTGTATTATCTGAGATGGTTTTCCCATACAGCATCTGCCAGATCATCCCTAATAATGCAAAAAGGTATTAGTTTGACAGGCGCTCCCCTTTTCTTTTTATTTATTTTTTGGGTCAGAGTATGACGCAACGCAAGCTGAAGCGTCTTCTGCTTCTGATCAAGCAGATATCATCCTTTGGAGGCAGGGCTCAGAAATGGCATTAAATCAGGGCAGGGGGGAAATGCAGATGAGCTCTTTAGCTAGGCTGTCAAAGGTGCCACCAATCCCCACTAAGTCTTCCCCCTTTCTTTGCAACCGACAGCTCCTTCCCACCATTTGTCTATATTTATATTGAGTTAAATGAGTCCATATATGAAGCAGATCTGGCACACAGCCAGCCCAGAGCCTTGGACTCACGTGCAGTTACAGATGCAAAATACTGTATTTCTCACTGAGAGTGATCCAAGGTGGCCCCAGCAGAGCTGGCCTTCTCTGTGTTTGCACTGGGGCAGGTTACAGAGTTATTACATGACACTTTCTGCCCCAAAATCACAAGCCTAAAACCTCCACCTAATCCCCACAATGTTTTCCACCAGAATCACTGGTCCAGGACAGAGTAAGAGTATATCAGGTCCAGCAGTCACCATATGCTTGCCCAATACTCAGTCTCCTTGCATCACTCGCCCCCCAAAGGGAGTCTAAGGTGGAGCACAATACACAGCACCTGCAAATGCCATGGCCTTCCCGGAGAGGATTCTCAGAGGAGATACTCAGAAATACTCCTATTAGGACATCTGGGGTGAAAACACTTGTCCTTCCCTCCACCTCCAAGTTTGAGAAATTAAAAATATCAAAATTAAGTCCTCAAGAGTAGGGAGAAAAACCCACACAATAAAGCCTGCATTTTCCTGGGGTTTTTACCTTCCTCCCCTCTTATTACTCGTTTCTAAAGTGTCATGGAAACAACTTTTTTTTTCTGCAGCCATACTTACTAGGTAAGACATTTGAAGCTGAAGTATTCTCTTAAAAAGAAGAATGGAGCAGTGGGACTGACCTTGATCCTGGGCTTACACTACCCTAAATTTAAATGCCAATTCTCTAAGAGACCTGAAACACATTACTCAGGCTCTGGGAAGTTAAAAAGAAAAAAACCTAACTTTCTACTTCGCTTGCAAACTGTGAGGATTAAGACGCTAGGGATTATGTTTTTCAGTTCTTCAGTAATGTCCTTCTTCATCAGCAAGATCTAGCAAGATTAGGTGACTAATTTACTTGCTGATGTGAGAAATATTCAAGTTCAGAGGATTTTTCTTGTCCTTACCTGAACTCTCACTGAGGAGGAATTTTTCTACTAAGTAATGATTGATTCCAAACCAAGTTATAGGTCTCAAGGGAAGGACATTTAGGGTTTTAATTCTCAACAGTCGCATCTAATTCATCAATGAAAGATGCCATGTCACCAAAAGAAGGAAATTGGTTATTTAGATTGAAAACAAGCTGAAAATTTGTCACAAAGAGCAGCTTAAAAAGGTGGGTAAAAAGGCCAATGTGTTACAAAGTAGAAACAAACCCAGCTGCTAAGGAAAGGGAAATATAAAATAAAGTCACGGATCTGTGGGATTCATTTCTCTGATAGATTTTCTGCTTCCATCCACTGCAATTAATTTTGGGTCAGACGGTTTGCATCAGGCTTATTTCTCTTGATCCCCGAGAGTCTTAAAGTTATAAGGCTGGGTAACGATCTTCAGCCCCCGAGAGGCTTCAACACAGTTATAAAAGCCCTCTTTGGGAAAGCGGCATGGTTTTCATCACTAGCTTGACTGACTCGAATCTGTAGAGATTACTTAAAATCAGAGACCTGGATCCTCTCAGGGATTTCTTGACAGCCTCTTCCAAACTCTAGCATTGTTCAGCTTGAGAATGCCTGTTTTGGGGATTTCCCATGGAAAGTCTAACTGCAGGTAACATCGTGAAAGCCATGGAGGATGTCTGACACCAAAAAATATCCCTTTATTCCAGGTCCTGTGCCAGCATCTACACTGAGCAGTAAACTAATGACCCTTCCTGAATAATAGCTTCTCTAGAGGGGAAGCAATTAGTCATACTCCCTAATATCACAAATGTAGTAACTTTGATAAGAAATTGAATATAGAAATACTGCTCCAAAGCATTTCCCTGTAATATCCATCCCAAGGTACTGAGCTGGCTTCCAGGGGTGTCTCAGCTTCCTATCCTGTGCGTAATGCATGAAGCACTCATAAATACCACCAAGCAAGTGACAGCTACTATATCGTGTGGCTGATAGCGCTCCATGGGACGCAGAAGGACATGGTAGAGGTTGCTACTTTCTATGTGCACACACATCACTGCTGCTGCTCTCTTCTCCAGCATTGTTCACTTGGTCTTTTTCAAGCATATTCTTGAAAAACATCTCAAAATTAATTTTACACAACACAGGTAAAACTTTTGGAAGTTCTGCAGTGATGTCAGGAGGCCAGCACTCATTTTCAACACAGATTTGGGCTGGCATCCAAGGGGATATTTAGATGCCAAACACCCATTTGGTGGAAGCCATAGGCAAGGATCTCAGTGCCTGAGGCTGTGAGTGCATCGATAGCCCCAAGTACTCACATGGCTCCTAAAGGATCACAGAGGTGGGCTAACTGTCGCTGCGACCTTCTCGGCAAGCACAGTGTTGGAGCTTGGTGGATGAACTGCTCTCATAAGAAACCCAGGGCCATTTTGTGTTATTCCTCTCTGAATAAGACTTTCATCCAATCCCAAATGCTCACTCTGCTAAGATGAATCACACTCCCATCCCTTCTCTACTGTTGCCAGAGCTCATTTCCCCTATTGTTCTTCTGTAAATTAGGGTAATTCATTCAGAAATTAAATTCAGCCCTATACAAAGGCCTTGGCAAACCTAAATGCTGTTGAAGAGAGCATGGGGGATGCCAGCCCTCCTAAAAAAAGGGAATTTCACTGTAACTTCTTTTGGCAAGTTCCATAATTAATTTTGAAGTGAGCTCTTTAGAACAGAGTCTCTGTGCTTCAGTCCATCTTAACTATAAAAAATATGCAAGACTTATTTCCTCCTTCTCCTTCCTTATTTTTCTCTAATTGTTAACAATTTTAATTAACACCAGAATTTCACAACAGCCCATCATCTCCTTCTTTTTCATTATAGGTGTTAATTGCAGACTGAAATAAAAGGTGAAGAAGAAATTGAGGTAAACATCAAAAGAAGCACAACACTGTTGGATGTGTAGAAGAAGAATTACTTACACGGTTGTCTTATTAGAGCTTTGGTGAAAGTTGTTTTAAAACTACTTTTTATACCTTCCTACCTATATATATTATACTTCTTTTTTTTTTAAATATACATGTCAAGCTATTTTCTCTTTTTCCAAATAAATAATTTTTGCTCCCATATACCTTGTTCAGAACAGCTCACAGACAGATCTGAAGCATACTCATAACCTAAAACCTGATCTACATTTTTACTTTCAATACTAATTTTGGAAGATTTTATCAGTAAGAAGCACTCACAAATGTGGAGGGCTTCTGAAATCTGGACCTAATGAATGTCACTTATGTCTATGTACACCCATATAGTACATACAGGAACAGCAACACTTTCTGCTGATTACATGCCAGAATCAAAATATCTCATTGAAATACAGAAGTACAGAATCGAAGAATACAGAATTACAGAACTGTTTTGCACAAAATAAAATCTTTCAATTTTGTGAACAGTTGTGACTTTCAGCGAGGAAAGCCTCAGAAACACAGGGAACCTTGGATAAGAAAAAGAGGCAGGTGGTGTCTCTAAAGGCCAGCTGTAGCATCCAATCCTATTTCCCAACAGCAACAATTTTGTATTACTTAGTCAGAGGTCAAAAGAAACAGGCAAACAACTCAGCAAGACAAAAATCCCTGAGGCTTCCCAGAAGGTCAGTAGGTAGGTGTTTCCCAAAAGAAAGTAGGCATTTCAGCACTCGGTGCAGAGGAGAGATGGTACCCAGGGCTGCCTGAGAGCATCCAGAGAAAGGACAAGGGCAGCACTGGTGATCTCCAGCACTTTCTCTTCTGCCCAGGGATTGATTAAATGTAGTTGCAGTCCCTGAAAACTTAACCAGCAAGGATGAGGAGGCTGCCAGTCTATGGCAGTAGGAGCTACACCCTCTTCAGCTGCTGCAGATAAATCCTTAGGCAGATTTAATAGCATGTCTGAGCCCTCAACCCTCCCCATTTACAGTCCCACGCATGGACACAGCTGAAATCAACGTAACAGAAAAGTGGAACAAACCGCTCGAGGTGGAATTCTCTCTAATTTTCCCAGCTTCACCTGCCAGACCTTGTGAGTCAGAGCACACCATCCTCATCCTCAGCCATTGCTTGCTGGTCTGATCGGCCTTCAAGATGCACTACTCCTAATGCCATCCTTTCCTGCTTTCCCCGAAAGCTCAAGACCCCCTTAGTTTCCCCAGGCAACGACAGGCACTGGATGGCCTGGCCAAGCACCTCCCCACCAGTGTTGCTCAGGACATGTCTAAGATCCTCCCTGAAGCCCTATGCACCCTGTTGGGTTCTGGTGGGATCTGTCCAGCCACAAGGATGCAGAAGGGCACTTTTCTCTCCCTGCCTACTAGAGAGGATGGGAAGGGTGGCCAGGGTCTAAGGACACTTGCCCACATTGACAATTTCCATTACCTGCCACAGGCTTTATCCTTCTATATTAAAGATATATCTTTGGATAATAAAGAAAATAAACAGACATCTGGTAGATCATAATATGTTCCTTTTCTGCCCAGCACTGACCAATGAAGCGCATGAATATTTATAAGGCCTTTGTCCATACTAATTCTGAATGATATGGTCATCTCCATTTTATAGCTTCCATATGTGCTCCTACTGCCTTAAGTCACACTGTCTTTACTCGTTACGACACTTAAAAGAATTAGGACTTATTCTTACCTTCGGGAAAGATTTTCTCTCAAAAACATCTAGTTGTGTCATCATCTATAGCCTCAATCCTTTTTATTCCTCTTTGAAATCCTCCCAGTTTTCATTCTGCATCAGCCCTCCTCCACATCCTCCTGCAAAACAAACACGCATAAGTCCTGACCTGAGAAACTCGAGGTGTTTCCACACAGCACCGAGTTCTCAGTGCAGGGATTAAAGTGCAGAGTGAGCTGTCACTCCCAAGGCCACTCTCCCTGCTTCCACATATCTCTGTGGAAAAAAGCTATCTTCGATGCTGAGGCTTTGGACCTTTCAAACATTCAGCTGTTCTTTGGCATCTAGCATTTTCGCTTGTGCTAGAGAAAGGTTTCTGCATTGCAAATTCAGACTTAGGCCACAGGGAAATGACATGTCTCTCTAGGCCCTTCTGTCAATGAATTTCCCCTAAAAAATTCATTGCTCCCTATTTTCCAGCTTAAATTTCTTAATAATTTGTACATACTTCCTGTTCTTTCTGAGTTGGTTTTTGATATTTTTTTTTGATACATCCTGGTTTGTGTTATTCAACAGCAATATCAACTCGCTTTTTAGTAAGTTTTTGCCCTCATTAATAAAGGTTATTTATTTAAAAAAAAAAAAAAAAAGGCAAGGCAGACTAAAGGCTACTTCTCTCCTTCCCCTGACTTCCCAGTCCAGCATAACTCTCCATCCCAAAGAGAAACAGCATAATAACTTGCAATCTCTCAGGAAAGGTTCACTTGATTTAACTACAGTATTTCACAAGCCTTTCCAATTTAAGCCCTCAAAAAGAGCCTCGGGAGGAACACTGTTGCATGCAGCCTCAGTGCTTCATTTTTCTAAAGAAGTCCTTGTCTGCCCATTAGATGCTCACTTCATATTGGTTTGGTGCCTGACTACCCCTTCATAGCCTGCACCCTCTCCTTTCCCTCCTTATTTCATGTAAAAATGCAGATCCTTATGCTCCACAGATCCTTTACCATCTCCTTCAACCAATAAAGAGGTAGGACAAAATAAGGTTTTTGGAGGCAGTTTGAATGGGCATGGAAGGTCTGTACAGGATTGGGTGTTTGAGGCACAGCCTGGCAGCTCTGAGGGCCACTCAGAGCATGATGATGAAATTCCCCGTTTTGCTTGCTTCTGTTTCACTCTGCTTTTTGACTGCTCAAGCTTTCTATTTCATTCCTTCCCCTACTTCCCTGCCAACTCTCCTTAATTCTCAGCACTTGCTTTCTGCTTTCAACTCTTGAGTACTCCCCTGTGAAATGTCACTTTCCTCTCTTGGGGATTTTCTCTTCTTCAGGGTTTATTTTCTTTTTCTTCTTCTAATTTCCATTTTTCCAAAGGAACTAAGACCTGTTCTGCTATAATTACTGCTCCTGTTAGTGTGCTCCAGTCTTCTTCCAACCCCTTTCATTTCCACTGCTTCCTCCCAGTGGACTTGGCCCACTCAATTTTTTAATTCCCTAAAATTTACTTTCTTAAATATAATGCTATGTGCATAATTAATGCATAAATTGAATTTATTTCCTACTGGGATAATCATACAATCTTCCATAGCATTTTTTACATCTGTTTTATTCTTTCCTTCCTGGTAATTATATACATAAAGATACATATTTGTATCTTTATGTATATAAAGCAGAAGCAGAAGACAGCGTATCATGCTTCAAACCCACATTTCACAGAATCACAGAATGATATGGGGTTGGAAGGGACCTCTGGAGATCATTTCAGTCCAACTCCCCTGCCAAAGCAGGTCCACCTAGAACAGGTTGCCCAGGAACTTGTTCAGGCAGGTTTTGAATGTCTCCAGAGAAAGAGAGTATACCACCTCCCTGGGCAGCCTATTCCAGTGTTCTGCCACTCTCTCTTTACAGAGACTTCCCCCTCTTCCCAGAACCAAATACTGTTCCTTTAATTCAACAGGGCTGACATTCTAAGCAAAATAAATCAGACATTGCTTCCCGGCAAAAAGTAAGTTAGCCAGAGCCAGATCGTAAGCTCATGTAAATCAGAACAGACCTATTGTATTCAGAGAAAATGCATCACTTTCTAGCAAAGAATCAAATTTTACAAAGATCACTAGAGCTGTTCAGATATATCACAGCTGAGAATCAGATCTACCTTTAAATCTGTTGGGTTTTTTTTGGTTTTCTTACTCTTAAAATTATGAGCTGACTTATCACATTATTTTTGAGCCATTAATAGTGTGGAGTCTAATTTAGAAGCAAAGCTAACGCACAGAAAGCCAAGCAGCACAGATGACAAAATTATCACACCTTCCCTGGTACTGGCAAGCAGAATGAGGGCTGAATGCTTGCACATGTGGCTTACTTGCATTAGTGTGAAAACCAGTGCTTTGGGAAAAAAATGCAGTATTTTATTATTCAAATCGGATTCCTTTTTCATGTCAATTCATGACATGACATCCATTTTTGTGAGTCTTTCCTGTCAGGAGTGAAACACGCTCACATGTATCTTTGATATCGTTTGATTTTTCAAATTATCACAGGACAAACAGAGATGAATAACATCCATACAAATGTGTTGCCTTTGTATGTGCTTACTTCACAATAAGTGAGGGGACAGAGAAAATCAACCCCAACAGACAGAAAATATACAGAGCATGACTATTTGTAACACATATGCAAAGAGCTTCATACAGCAGAGACATATCCCCGGGCTCCTTGCTGCTCCTATAATACAAATAAGAAATATACAAAGTACCTCATAAACCAGCTTGTTGGATTTTATTGGAAGAAATCCATCAGCCATCATATTACCATGCAAATCCTCTTACTACATTGTCTGACAACAGCATTTCAAATAAAAAAATAAAAAAACCCTAACACCCTGGAAAGAAAGTCTTTCTTTCATGCGTGTCACCAGCTCCCATTAACAGTAGCGGGAGTTTCTCTGCAGGAGCCTGTCAAGGTGAGAATGGAATGCCCACCCATCTCCCCTGCTCAGCAGACTAAGTTGTGAATTGCTGCATATATATCCTTTTTCCCTGAGAGATCAAAGCAGGAAGCCAGGAATAAAAGATATAAAAAAAAAAAAAACCAACCCAAAACCAAAAAAAAAAAACCCCTCCCAAGAATCAGGACAGTTCCATAAAATATAGGTGGAGAATTATGTAGCTGCTTGCTCTTTGAGAGCCTCCCAAATTAGTGAGACAAAAATCCCCCAGTTTTCTATGCCCCATGGCTCTCAGAAGGTGCCCATCAGCCCACATCTGGGCAGCAAGACAGAGTTGCAGCTTGTGAGTGGAATATGCTGGAAAATACTAAAAAATTGTATTCAACTCCAAATAGCTTCAGAGATAAGGCTACTTGTGGTCTTTTCTCCGTCTTTCTATCAAGAAGTCTTCATAACTTCTTTTCCTTTTTAAGAGCAAAGTAAAGAATGCCTGTCAACATTAAATCCCATCACTTAAATATTACATAAAACATCAGCCCTAGAGATCCTCTGCCTTTTCAAAAAAGTTGCTATTATTTTTTCATGTATTAGTGTTTTCCTATCCTGTACACTACTTGAGGGACCCAAAAGAATATGGACAAATTTCGGTCTAAAGAAAGAGGCTTTTAATTTCACTTAATGTCATTGTTCAAGAGGATGGAAAGAGTCAATCCTATACTACTTTTCCCTTTCCATACCATAAAAGCAACTAAAAAATAGGGTTGCCTTCCAAGAATCCAGCTTGTGGTGCTAAGTGTCAACATCGATTATAATCGGTAACAAAGATTTCATGAACCTACAAACACCATGGGAAATATCCTACTAGCCACACTGACAGGCTGTTCTTAAAATGGCTTGCCCCAAGAAAATTGTGTGTAGATCTCCCTGCTACTACAGCATCTTAGACCTTGCAATACCTCTAGCGCGTATATCTTCACCGCAGCGCTACAGGGCAGGGGCGTAAGATTCTCCCCATTTTATAAAGCAGAAAGGGAAGTGTCCCAGCAATTATCTGCTTCAAGCTTTTGAAAAATCATACAAGGAATTTAGCCACCAAAAGCGGCGATTCCTCTGCTTCTCAAAACTCTGCATATCTATATAAACAGGAAACAGCTTTTTAATCAACGCTGCTGAACGAACAGAAGCAATAGAGGAAAAAATGGCTTGCTGCCCCCCTTGGGTGTCTGTGGAACTAGAGACTGTGTAGGGAGGCTGGGCTGTCAAGTGCATCGCAGGGTCAACCTGTATTTTGAATTTATCCTTTCAGTAGTGTTTGGAAGGTAAAAGACAAAGTTATAATGTCATACAAGATATAAGAAAGTTAAATGGTGCATAAACAAATCTGATGCTATGTTTGACCTATGGGGGAGGCGAAGAGTTGGATATACTGCGTGCTGTACATCTTCTAGGAGACAAATGAATTGGTGATTGAAAACTTACTCATATACTTCATAGGCTTCTGCCATTCACTAAATGGTAGGTAATAAACCTTATTGGATTTCATATTTTGTGGGAAATGACTCTTTCATAGCTTTGTCCCTTTAATAGGTACTCATTTAGGAAACTACTATATAAGTTTTATTGCATCAAAAGGAATAAAAGATTTTAAATGAATCTTAATGCTCTCTCAAAGTGCTATAGTCAGGGACTTCAAGCTAAATTCACAGCTAGAACCAGAATCTTTCATAAGCTTTTCAATGTACTGAAGGAAAACTTTGGGGATAGAAGTATTTTATTTTAACAAGCCTTAAGTCTCCTTTCTTCTTTGATTTATACAAGTAACCTCTTTCACCTCTCCTGCTTTCCTTCTTTTCAACTTCCTCTTAAACTTCCTTACTCTCCTCCTCCTTTCCCCTCTCTCCTCTTCCCTTCTGGCCAATATACCGGTTCCCACAATGAACATACAGTTTTCTTCCCCTCCTATTTCAGAGGTGTCTCTCTGGAGCTTACCATTTATATGTTTTCATGTATTGTTTTCCCCCACAGGCTTTTTATCAACACATCTGGGAATCATAAAATAACACAGTCTCATTTTCTGGCATTATTGTTCCTGAATAGTGGCAATAGCATAAAAGCAAGAAAAACCTCTTGCTCCCCTGCTTTCTGAGGCTCACAACTAACTTCCCCAAAGCAAGTCAAACTGACAATCTCACAAAGATTTCTCACAGATCTAAAGACACAACCTTCTCTAATGCTGCTGACTGCAAACATACTCCTAGCGTCCAGCATTTATTTGCATGTTTGTTACAATCAATCTCATTGTACACAGGTATATTTTACATAGGAAGCTACATTCTTTGCATCTGTCCCCACCACGCCTGGGATCCTGGGAAAAACCAGGTATCCAACATTGACACATCTTCTCCAGATGGTGTGTACTCTTCTTTGGCTATCTTGTTTTCCCCTTTCTAACCTGATGCCATTTGCAATTTATTACCCATTCATTTTGCAAGTTTTAAGGGAGGAAATTCACTCATTCATGGTAACAACCGCTTCAGTTTCCTCATATGCATACACCTAACCTCTGGGAGCAGATCACAAAGATGAATCAACCAGTACTTCTGAGATGCACAATCTCAGATAATGCACACTGGAGGAAAGTAAAGTCTTTCCATTAATTTCAATTTCTCACACCTACAATGCAATCTTAAAATATGCCAAGTACCTATGACACTAGAGGTGAGCATGTCCAGCTCCTTGGAGGACTGGGACTAGCTGCAGAAAAATTTTTGAATATACACAATGTCCCTGGGATTTAATCATACAAAATGGCATTTTTCTGTTCCAAGGTATGGGTATACAATCAAGAGCAATTTAGTTAGTAAGGCGTAGCAAGTTACCATCTATTAAATGAGCCATATCTGCTAACTGAGCTGCTCTTTGAGTTAGCTCCAGTTGTTTGCTTAAGCCACTGTAAAACATAAGTAGTCCATAGCATGTACCTCTGCCTGTACGTACCAACTTCACAGCTGAGGGGTTTCAAATGGCTCACATAAGCAGCTAGCAGTCAGCCTCCAACTAGGCGATGAAACTGCTGATTTTGGTTCTTACTCAAATCTTTTAATTCCAGTTCAGTAATAAACTTCCCCTTCAATGACTCAAGGAATGATTTGCTTTGTCTCACATATCGCAGCATCTAAAGAAGCTTTGACAAGGAGCGTACCTAGAGTTTGATATAAATATATAATAAATCTAATGTTGTCAAGCATGGTGGCATTTTTATTTTATTTTCAAAGAGAATTTAATCTAACTTCCCAGGGGATTCTTCTCTTGTGTCATAACAAAGTCTGGCTTGTAATGGATTTCCCATTTTTCCTTCTATCTTGAATAATGACAAAATTGCTGCACAGAGAAGTAGCGTTCTATAATGTGTCACAAAATGCAAGCGGGAAGTGACAGTTGTCTCTGAAAGACTGGGCGCAGCCCAAGCCCCAATTTCTAGAATCACAGGCACTAAATTATTTAATATCTCCCCACAGTCAGTCACCCACCAGACTGGGAGCACAGGGAAAGCCCATATGTAATATGAAAGAAAACAGACAATGAGGGGGAAATAAGAAAAAGAATAAATCAATCAATAAGTAGCACTTAAGGGACAAACAACAAACTTTCAGCTGAGGTAATGTTGATATAAAACAGCCAAGAATCTGTTCATAAATATCCATCTCTACATGTCATTCTAAATAAAGGATTCCTTATATTAAATTTATGGCAAGTAATAGGACATAATGGAATTCACATATCCTTTGGGGAAAAGACCTCTATTATATTGCATTATAAATGCTTATGTATCAAAGGACTAAAACCCACTTCTCTCTTCAATGCCATAATTTTCTTCAGGAATCAGTCCTAGAATCCTTTCATTGTTATTGAGCATCCTCATAAAAGACTAATATTTTCTACTGTACTTTGGATGACTGGATCTGTTTTGCTACCTCACATATTGCATTGGACTTTTCTGGTAGAAAGAAGAGCAAAGTACACAAAGTAGTATTTGCCGCTTTAAAAAAAAAAAAAAAAGACATTTTTTCCATTATGTTTTGCATTGCAGACCTTGGGCAAGAAGCTGAGAGCGCAGTAATTAGTGGGTGAGCAACCTTGCACATACGGTACCTTTGTTCTGTAACATTTATTGTAGTGAGAAGTCGTCATGGGAACCTGGAGGTAATACTCCTTCTCATGTCCTGATCGTATTTCACTGCGCAATTACACAAATGGTAATTTGCTCTGTTGGCCGTACCCTTCAATGGCACAGACCATGTATTTCAGAGAAGTCATTCCCTATCAAGCCTGGTCAAGACCTGAGGTCCCTTATAGGTTACTCCCAGAGGCTGCTATCTTTTCTCACTGCTTAATGTTGATGATACCTGCTGGTCCTTTCTGTGGCTGATCCCAAAGCACTCTGCAAGGAGGTTGCGATCATTATTTCCTTTCAATGCTGATGAGCAAGGGAGATGCAGAACTCAAGTCCCTCAAAGACTTAGACATCCACCCCAAGGCCCATAGGGACAATGACAGGGACTTTCTCCAATGGCTTTGGCTAGCATGCCTTCAATTAAACATCTCACTTTAAACGTTTCTAGCCCGTGCACCTCATTAATCAGATCTTATTTCTTCTCTAACTTGACTGTGGCTTGCATTGCACAGCTCCCCTTGTCTTTTCTCTCCTTCCACACAATTTAGTCCCATCCAACTTGGTGCATAAGCTCAGGGGCCCTCCTTTGCATGTTGACAGGACAGAGGCTCTCATCAACCATTCACCATGAGGTGGATGGTGCTGAGGCTCATCAGCTTCTCAGCTGAGCTGCTCTTGACGCTATCACAGAGAGCAGGAGATGGAGTTGTGCAATTGTTCTGAAAGCCTGCCAAGCAGTTCGTTTACAGAACTAAACAGTCTGTAGTACAATTAACACAGGGAAAACTGTATGGCCTTTTGTTACTTGCCACACAAAGTAGCTCATTTCCTCATCCTATCATAACAGGAGGCAAGGGACCATGCAGAACGGGCAGCCACTGAATGCACCTGGACCTCTGCTTTGCCCTGTGTCACCTGCTATTCAGAAACATTTGTGTTGCTTGCACAAAGCTTAGGCAGATAGCTCATGGGGCTCTAAAATGTAAAGGACAAATTAGGATTGCAAAGCTGATCACTGCGAGACCCAACTTCAACATATGTCAGTGTCGTACTCCTGACTCAGGAGCCCAGTCTCCCCTCTACCTTACTGTCCACCATCCTCCCCCTTCAAGCAGCACGGAGCCATCAGTAACAGCAGCCCTGGGCCAGATTTAGATACTCTCAGTCTTCAGCACTTCCTTCTGTGGTGTTTGTGGCAGATTTTTGTTCTGTACCAAGGAGCACTGAGCCCTTTGGAAATCAAACCATCAAACTGGTTTCTCATTCCCAGCAGCTACAAGATCCACTATAATGGTAAGAGGGAATTTTCCACAGCCCTTGGTAGGTGCTGAGTCACTCTCTGAGATCATCCACACACATCACTCCTCTGCAGAAAAGGAGTATCAGGAGGAAGAGGGGAAGCTGGTGTTACTGAAAGGGCATCCTGCCAATGGGGTTGTGGTCCACTACAGTGCTGTGAACACAAGAGTTTCTCTTCATATAACCTCACATTCGCCATGCCATGGTAAATTCTTTCCTTTTTCATGGTCCTACTTTTGTATCTCCCCTCTTGTTGCTCATCAACCTTTTCCACCCCTTTGCTGGGAAGCCAGTCACAGCCATGGTCCCATGCTGGGCCAGTTTGGCAGCAGGGAAGAAGCTTCTCTTGCCAGGGGCTGCTGGAAGATGCTGCCGAGAGGGGTTTCAAGCCCCCCTCCTCCCATCCCTCCCACCCTTACACACCACTTTTTCTTTTTATTTTTGAGAGGCTGGAATATCACAGGATAAAGAGACTGCAGCTGTGTTGAGGAAAAGAAACCAGTCACGCCTCAGCAATTTATGGACAATTTCCCATTAATAAGAGATAATGGAGTGCAGTTCAATGGATTTGCAATTGTACACTCGCTCTTTGAGAATACGGAGGGGAATCTGACAGCAGTTTGTTCCTCTCAGCAATGGCATTACCATGATTTTGTATATCCCATTGTACACAAGGAGATTTGGACAGTTTGAGATGGTTTAACAGCCTATTAAGAAAAGCGCAGGTGTATCAAGTTATTGAAATTACCTCAAATAAATTTTTTGCAAGGGAAACATCTGATAAAAATTACCCATGTGCTCAGACCTCCCACCTGCATGTGCTCTGTGGGCCAGCACACTCTTCAGGAGCAAGGGTCTGTTGATTTTTGTGAATATGGGACCCAATTCAATTCTCCTTGCACAGGAGAATAGGGAAAAACCATGACATGGGATGCTCAAGGAGACATTTTAAGCTGCAGAGCACACGGTTTGCATGCACATTTCACGGCAGGTCAGCTTGCTTGACCCATACATCCCACACAACCTTTAGACAAAGGCTAGCCTGATCACAGACTCTCGACTGCCCTATCATCATGATAGTCTGAAATTATATTGCCACTTTACAGTGCAAACCAATGAAAGAACAAGAAGATTCAATTACTGCAGGCAGGGAAAGTTCTCAGGGGTGAGCAACAAGGATACGCAGAGTCACAAAATACTCCTTTTATACCGGACTTTTCTCCTGTACCTTGTCACCGAGTGCTTGATTCACCATGCTCAGTCCTATAGAACCAGGGACTGATACTGCCAGATAAATCTGCTCACCTATGTAAATTCCTCTTGAGAGTTTCAATAGACTTGCATACACAGTCCTGGAGAGTCACACTGCTTAATGGTGCAGACAGTTCCTCTCAATTTCAATTTGTTGTCCTCCAGTATAATTGACTCCCTCTTAATATGTTATGAGCAAGGGCAGACAGAAGTGCACCTTCTCCGTCAGTCACACACCCCCTGATACATCTCCTGCTTAAAATTGACTTTTCCATCACTAAGGCTAAAGACGAGCAGAAAATTTCCATTTAAAATTCACGTCTCCAGATCCTCTCTCATTCTGTAGTACCGTACTGTACTATTTTGGAGATAATATAGCTTGAGATCCCAATGAAGATGTATCATCAGTTATTTTACAAGGGTGTGATTATACCTCATGTTTTATTCTAGTCTCTTACTGTGCTAACATTTTGTTTGCTGCAGCTACATGACTGCTAAAGCATTTCAAGCATCTCTCCAAAGTGACAGCACTGAAGTGCAAGACCCTTTTTTCCTACATACTGATAAAGCATTTCCTTATGAAGACAAAAGTCCAACAAAGAGGCTATTACTATCCAAAATAAATGAGTCCCTGTTTTTCCCTCACCCTGGACTAATTGCACTGACAGATACCAGCTCACCCATTGCATTTTTAATGAACTGTAATAAATGAGCTTCAAGTTACGAGCTTCTATAGTGAATCTAAATTTTGCCAAAGTTTCCAGGCCAACGTTTTTGCCAAATTCTTTAGAGTCAATTACTATTTTCTAGCTTAAAATATATATAAATAAATAAATTACAAACACA